>NC_143487.1:40415763-40520935 GCF_027475165.1 Benincasa hispida | reverse complement strand
ATCTTTTCTTGCCTCTCTTCTTTTTCTTTTCTTTTTCTCTCCTCCTCTTTCAATGCCAAAATAAAACTCCGAGGGTCGATGTTGGACCCTTGTGGCGCATTCTCCTTGCGACGCCGCATAAGGGGGATTCCCTCTGTTTTTTCTCCTTCATCCGTCGCAACCAATTATGTTGCTTTCGATTGCGGCGGTTCCATTAGCTGCGCTGTTTCCCCCCTATCCTCCCTTACAGAGGTTGATTCTCCATCCTTCTCAGGGCTCGCAACCCTCTGCCTTGCCTTTTCTTCTTCTCTTAGGCACCTCCTTTCACGTCGACGCAATCTTCTCTCCTCTTTCTCCTTCTTCTTCCTTTCCTTTTTGGCCTCTTCATCTTCATCATCATCCTTTTGCTCTTTATTCTTTCTTGCCTTGTGATGATGTGAAGACTCTCCCCCTCTAACCTTATTTCCCTTGCTCTTCTTTTTCTTCTTATTTTCCTTCTTAGCCTCTTCTGGCTACTTCTCTCTCTTCTTATCTTTCTTCTCAGCCTCTTCTGGCTACACATCCCCTACAACCCCTTCCATCGTAATATCAGGGGTCATTAATGCAACCTCCACTTCCTTGGCCTCCTCGACTACGATCTCTTATTCTTCTCTTCTTGGAGGTTCATCATAAATTTTTGCGATGACAATTGCCTCCCGAGTCTCCGAGACCAGAGCATCATTCTCATTTTCTTCTTCTTCAACCATCACTTCTTCTATCGTCACTACTCCATCCTTCACTGCTTCATCCGCCACTACCACCGCCTCCTCCTCTATAGGCAGTGGTTGGTTTACAACCTCTGTCTCGGGCAGTCCACCTCCTTGCTCCAGGGTACTTCGGATGTTGCCAAACACCTCCGTATCGTCTCGTCTCTTCCTTATGCTTTCAGTGGAGACGACAGGTGTTAGCGTAGCCATGCTTTCGGTGCTTCCTCCTCTCTTAAACATAGGAGGCCTATCGGCCAAAGGATTTCTCCAGGCTCTTTCGGCGAGTTTGGGGACAGTGTGGGTTTGGGCAGCAAGCCGACGACTTGCAGCCAGGAATGTTGCCTCTCGCATGGCTGCTTGGTCAGGGGTGGAAGGTGAAGCAGATTGGTTTAGGGTTTGGTCAGCCATGGAAACGAGCTTGGAAAGGTCTGGTAAAAACTCAGCTTCTGGAGAGAAAAAAAAGGCTAGGAATACAAGACGCTAGGGTTTATGGTTTGCCAAAGTGAGGTAAAGGGTTTCCAACGAAGCAGAAGGCTGTATTTATAGGTTGGGCCGTGGTGGGGCCCACACGATTTTCGTGGCGACTGGCCTTGAGCAGCTCAACAGGCGCGTCGTTCCACCTCCCTCATTTATGGAATTTCAGATAAAGTGTCCTTTTGTCTTTCAAGTCATAAGTGCTTGAGGATACGAATCGATTGGACTTCTTGCCAAATCGCCAAACAAATTTTTCTTTAATATTTTATTTGAATGGACGAATGATAAAGAATAACACATTGTGCTTACTAACGCAACTATATCTTTGCAGAGGACGGGCAACAACGCATATATCCCCGCAACACACCCCTTAACCAATGCATTTTTGGAGGATACCTGAACATAGTGCATTTAGCTAAGGACGGGCAAAGGACACTTGCGAGCGCAACATACCCCTTAGCTCAATCCAGTTGAGTTAAGTGAATGCAAAGCATTCCTAATTTGCTTGAGATGCATCCATTGTGTCTTGCTTTCTTGTTGTTAATTGTTTTATTATTTTTATTTTACACTTTTCATTAGTGCAAATGCTGTGACTTGTAGTAATAGATTTTCCTTTATTACTCAATCATTCACAATTTAAAGCACAACGCACTGATTACAAAAAATCGAAGAATTAAAGACGAGATAGAATTAAATGCATAGAAGTAACTAAGGAAATAAATTCATAAAGTCAAAATTTAATTAAATGAAGAATCGAAAACAGAATTCAGAATTTAAAGAGACATAAATTCAATAAAGCATTAAACATAGTATTGAGATATGGACCGAAAATTGCATTGTCCCGGGTGTCGCAATCCACATCTCCACAGGCGGTCAGGCTTGCCTGCTCAATGTCTTAAGGACATTGCTCATTCCCTGTAGATCCCCGGGCTTCTGAATTGCTGGGCAATGTTCCCGGTGTTCGACTTCTTAGCTCAGAGGCCAGCTGGCCCACTTGGATCTCCAAATTCCTTATAGAGGATGCTTGTGCTTGCATCACTACATCATTTTTATCAACATATTGCTTCAGTAGCGTCTCTAGCAAGCCTCCTAAGGTGTTAGATGATGATGGTTGCTTGTTATGCGGTCTTGATTGCCCTTGATTGTGGTGAAAAGGAGGATTTCCTCTACTGCCCCCTTGATTGTTCACTGGTGCCCCAAGGTTAGGATTGCCACCCAAACCGAAGTTAGGATAGCTCCTCCAGCCCGGATTTTAGGTATTGCTGAAGGGGTTGTTCTAGATAGCACACACTTGTTGAAGGTTCAATGGACACCCATCAGCTCCGTGAGCCCCTCCACAATTGATTCAACTAATTGTGGCCACTTAAGCCAGTGCAGCGGGTTGCGCTGATTGTGGGGCAATGGCTCCTTGGTTAATTGGCATTGATTGGAGGATCGAGGTCACCATGGCCATCTGTGCACCAATGTGGTCATTGTCTCCGTAGGGACAATGATTGTTTCCCTTTTCCTTCTATCGGCGCCTCGGTCTCCATAACAATCGTCAATCCATCCATATTTCACGAGATGCGGCCGAGTCTTATCCATAAAACCTTCTATCGCGAAGGCATCAGCAATAACCTACGTCGCTCTGTTTAGGCCATTGTAAAATGTTTCCATCAAGAAGCAATCGGGGATCTCGATATGCAGGTAGTTTTTCACCAATCTTCTGAATCGTACCCAGGTGGTGATAAGGTTCTCATTCTCCTTCTATTCAAAGTTCAACACGTCCTTTCGTCGCCTTGTGTTGACGGCAGGTGTGAAGAACTTCTTCATGAACCGCTCCACCAATTGCTCCCATGAAGTGATTTCATTGGGCTCTAGTGAATAAGCCCACCTCTTAGATTCGTCCCTCAAGATGTAAAGGAACAGATACAATCTTATATTTTCTGGAGTCACACCAGGTAAGGAAAAATTGCCGCTCATCTCGACAAAGCTATTTAGATGGGCACGTGGGTCTTCACCTCGTAGACCCCCAAACTGCCCGACATTTTGAATCATCTACAGCATGACTGGCTTCATCTCGAAGCGCGCATTCTCCTCCACAGTTGGCCTCGAGATTCCAGGCGAAAAATCATACAAATTGGGTGCTGCATAATTACGCATTGGGATGTTGCGATCAGCCGCCTGGAAGAAAGGATCCTGAGTTCGTCTAACAGCCCCTTGGTTTACATCTAGCACCGTGTTATCGTTATTGTCTACCATGCTAGCTGCCTTTTTTTCGCCGAATTCGGTTCTGACGTACCCTTGCACGGAAAGTTCGCTCGATCTCAGGGTCAGCTATGAATTTTGATTCAGCACCAGGACTCGTAAACCGTCAGGCTGCTCTCCACGTTGAACAGCCAATACAATGAGATCTGTCCTGCAAAATACCGAAAACACACTCAAAAAATAAACCATTAACCAAGTCCCCAGCAATGGCGCCATAAACTTGTTAGACTTGCTTTGGATGCTTAGGATGTATGATGTTCTATGCTCATAATGATGTGATACTACTTCTAAATATGCGTTAATTATGGATGTTCATGTAGTATGCCCTACATTGTCACAAGTTTCCTTACAATGGAACCAAGTGTAATTCCACCGCAAGTTTCTCGATGTGATCCAAGGTCGAACACGGGGACTGGTTCAGGTTATTTTGGTACGTTCATGATATATGCGACCAGGTTTTCAATCTTTAAAAGTGTGTGTTTGTATAGTTATATAAATTGCAATAAAATAAAGGAAAGCAGTAATGTTGTGATAATAACATAAAAATACAGTAAACCTAAGCTAGATGATACAAGATACAGGCTTCGTGTACAAGATGTCAGGGTCAAGGCTGGCTGTGAAAGTTATGCAAAGACGTGGAATGCGGCGGCAAGTCTTATGAATAGAATAGAAAGAGAAAGACAAATAATATAAACAACGCAAGTTCTTAATTTCATCGAACCTACAAATACTGTTCCGTTCTTCTCTTGGCGTACAGCTCTCAATGATCGGCCACGCTCCCACATGTCTGTGGTGAAACAGAGACTAACGTAATGAACACAAGGTTGCTTCCATGTCTGGAAGTACTACTTGCTTTAGTAAACGCATTCTTCTGACCTTCTCTCGATAGATCAGAATGGCATCTTCACTTCCGCTCTCACAGGTGAAGATGTCGTCTAGCATGCTTTAGCTAAACACATTTTATAACTCTAATACAGACTAATTACTTGGTCAGTTCATATTGCTTATTAGGGAAATAGGAAGATGTCATGAAGAAAGTGATTGACGGCTGAACGAAAATAGACATAAAATGGTAAATTAAAGGTATCGAAACATTTTATATCTCTATTACGCGTTTGATACGTGGTGTGAATGAAGAGATAAAGGAAACATGAAATACAACGATGAAAGAGATAGAACAGATACAAACAAGTGCCAATGTCTTGGCACAGATTTGATGGAGATCTGCTTGTCGGATAGGATGGATTTGATGGTAGGAAGAGCTTCCCTTTTAGGGTTGCTCCACCGATAGTAGGGATCTTTGCACAGAGCTTCTGATCGGGTGTGTGGCAAGTTAGATCTGAGATCCCCTCTCAACCTTATCTCGTCTTCTTCCCGAATTTCTTCTCTTAAGTACTTAGCCCAACCTTTTCTCTATAATTTAGTAGCACTTAGCCCCGTATCAAGTAGCATAAATTTTCTCTGAAATCAATGGGGTATTAATAGGTGTAGATCTTTGACTCTGGCCTTGTGGTCCCCATGGATTGTTATGGTAATTCCGAAGATGGAGGGATATTATTCCTTCTGTTATGCAATCAGACCATCAATTCTGCACAACCGTTAGTTGTACACGTGTCTTAATCCTCCGCTTTTGCATTGCTCAACTGCACTTTTCAATCTTAGGTTCGCATGCGGTGTTGTTTTTATTACCGCATGCGGTTGAAACACAGCTCTGGACCGACTGTCACATTGTGCCGTCATTGCGGTAATCGTCTCTTCATTGAAGATTGACGGGCGCAATGTGACAAAGATGCGTTAATCAGTTTCTCGTGAGCCTTTAACACAAGTGGTGACTTGGTCTCCTGCAAAACAGAGTAAAATTCGGCTTGTCTTCCATCTTTATGGTGTTAGTGGGTGTAATTGCAAACATTTATAATTATTGTAATACTAGGCTAATTTTCATACAATAGGTGCATATTTACTAACTTTTGACCGCAATATCTAGATAAGGTGGCCTAAATAACTTGTATTTCTACAAGTTATCAAATTCTCTAATGATGCACCAAATAATTGTCACCGATAAAGCTCAATGTACTTTATGACCGTTATCGACTGTCAACATAATTTGGATTCGACTGTCATCAGCTTTACATCCCATCACGCTTAATTGGCCTTCCACCCGGATGCGCTCACCATGTTGTGCTAACCAAGTTGCGGCAATCCTTCTCAGGCGAATGTTTGCGAGCACGATCAACGCAAAGCCTTGCAATGAAATTGCGCTCGACCAATGATATCCTATGATCGAAATCTTTGCATTGCGTTAACGCATATTCTGCACAAAAATACAAAAATGAACAGTTCTAATGCGGTGAATGCATGCGATCGCAATATTACGAATACGATGCTTAATGGACGCAAGTTAACATATTTCATGAACGCAATCCAACATTGTTTAAGAACTTAGCACTATGATAACGTGCATTTTTGCCCGTTATCACACCCCCAAATTTAAACAATGCTTGTCCTCAAGCATTAGGTAAAGATTCCTTTAGCAAGTCCACCGCAATGCTCTTTTCCTAGATTTCTCAAGGATACTTCATTCAAATCCCATATGCCAGAATTTCCTTAAATCTTATTCAAAACTCTTCTTAAAATATTTCTAAGACCTAGGGACTGCAAGCTTACCTTTCAAAAGGACGTTACTAAATTCTGGAACATCACATGATTTATTTCAAAAAGAAAATTTTCTACCGGGGTGTCAAATGATTTTATCCTTGCACAAAATTTTTCTTCATTGCTATTTTATTTATTATTTTTTTTATGACCTTGCACTGATCTGAGTGCCTTGCCTTTGTTTTGGCTTGCCCCCATGAGTGTCATGCGGACATCCAACTACGAGCAATGCACTTTTTCTCAAACTAAACTCATACCTTTTTGGCAGTGGAGTTTTGGTCATTTATTTATGCGTTGATCCTGGTGACTTACTTTCGTTTTGGCTTGCCCCCACATGTGTCATGCGGACATCCAACTACGGGTAAGTGCCTTTCACAACTTAACTCTTATCAACATGGGTTTCTCATTGTGTTGATAGTGGAGTTGTTATTCTTGAATTTTTTTTTGAATAGCAAGGTCGAAAAATAAATACCTCGCCCCCAAATTTAAAATTCGGCAATGTCCTCATTGCCAAAAGATTAAAATAAGTAATGCGATGGTCATAGAATGCATTGTAAAGAGATTTGAAAGAAAGCTAGCAAACCCCTAAGTTCTAGAAATATTTCATGAGGTGACTATCTTAAGATTAAGTTGACTCTAGCATATATGAAAGAAATAGAAGCATATTTTACATCATTGAAATCATACTTGGCAAAGAGACGAAATGCGGTAACCTACTAAGTTTATCTATGTCAAATGATTGCGGTGATCAAAGAGGATGCGGTGATAAAACTTTTTAAAACTAAAATGCAATGTGAGAGCGCAAAATTTGAAATAAAGATAAGGAAGAGTACATCCTCCCCAAATTTTGTGCTGTCGCCCGCATTGTGTATTGATGCATCCATCCTTGCGGCGATCTATCTTTTGTGGATTGCGGTGATGGAGTGAGACCATTTGCTTCTTCATGTAACAAATCTGCAATCCTATGCCTTAATCGTTGTAAACAGACAAAGAGAGGGTCAAATGATTTAAAACAAAACAACAATTTTTTTTTTAGAGAAGTAAAATTAAGATAGCTAAATACTAGTAAAAGTGACGAAGGAATAAGAGTTCAAGAATCATGTAGAAGGGTAGTCCGGGTTTTTCAACTTTGTGGAGATTATTTCTTGCTGGAAATTACCTCCGCAATATGCCTTGACCCGCTGTCCATTAACCTTAAATGTTCAGCTGCCATCCTCAGTGATCAGTTCCACCGCACCATGTGGAAATATTTCTTTAATGATGAACGGACCAGACCAGCGTGATTTTAATTTTCCCGAGAAGAGCCACAGTCTTGAGTTGAAGAGTAATACCTTTTGCTCGACTTGGAGGTTTCTAGCGCATATGCGTTTGTCATGCTAGTGTTTGGTGCGCTCTTTGTAAATCTTTGCATTCTCATATGCGTTGATCCTCCATTCTTCTAGCTCGACTAGCTGCATTTTTCGCGCTTCTCCTGCTTTCTTCAAATCAAAATTCAGCTTCTTTACCGACCACAGCGCCTTATATTCTGGCTTCAAAGGCAAATGACATGCCTTGCCAAATACCAACGCATACGGGGACATACATATGGGTGTTTTAAATGTGTTCGATATGCTCATAACGCATCATCAAGCTTCATTGCCCAATCTTTCTACGAAGGGTTTACTACCTTCTCAAGTATCAGCTAATTTCTTGATTGGACACCTCGGCCTGACCATTCATCTGCGGATGGTATGCAGTGTTCAGTTTTTGAAGGATATTGTACTTACGTAGCAACTCATTGATATTGTGATTGACAAAGTGGGATCCTTCATCACTTATGATGGCACAAGGAGTGTCAAAATAAGTGAAAATATTTTTCTTCAGGAACTGAGAGACTACCAGGAGACATAGTCGAGTGAAAAACGAATGAAAACTGCATGCTATTGCCTCTACCCACTTGGAGACATAGTCGACGACCAATAAAATGTAATGCTTGCCATGTGAAGGAGGGAATGGTCCCATGAAATCAATCCCCCATACATTGAATAATTCCAACTCCAAGAAATTGTTCATTGGCATTGCGGTCTTCCATGAAATGTTGCCTGTGCATTGACACCGATCACATTTCATTGCGTAGTCAGTAGCATCCTTGAATAATGTAGGCCAAAAGAATCCACTTTGCAAAACTTTGGTTGCGGTGCACTGCCCTTCAAAGTGCTCACCATATGGTGAGTCGTGGCATTGTGACAATATGCGTTGTTGAGCAACATTTGGTATGCATAATCGAATAATCTGGTCTGCACCTCTTTTATATAGATTTGGCTCATCCCAATAATAATGTTTGAATTCGTGCTTGAGCTTTTTCTCTTAGTGATAGGTGTAATCTTTAGGGAATTGTTCGCAAACCAAATAATTGACTATGTTCGTATACTAAGGCAATTCTTCTATGTGGAATAGTTGCTCATCCAGGAATACAACACTCACCTCAGTCTCATTGCAGTCAACTTCAAGATTTTCCAGTCTAGACAAATGTTCCGCAACTTGATTCTCTGTCCCCTTTCGGTCGATTATTTCGATATCAAATTCTTGAAGGAGGAGAACCCATCTGTTCAACCTCGGCTTTGTGTCCTTCTTTGTCATTAAGTATTTGATTGTCGAGTGATCAGTGTGGATGAGTACCTTGGTTCCCAACAGATATGCCCGAAATTTTTCCAACGCAAAAGTCACTGCCATGAGTTCTTTCTCTGTGGTGGTATAATTTGTTTGAGTAGGGTTTAATGTTTTACTCGCATATGCGATGGGATGCAAAATTGTTTTTCTCTTTTACGCTAAAGCTGCTCCCATCGAATACCCACTTGCATTGCACATGATTTGAAATGGCAATGTCCAATACGGTGTAATTAATACGGGTGCGGTAATCAGCGCATCTTTCAAAACTCTGAATGCGTTGAGGCAGTTGTTGTCAAACTCAAATGTTTTGTCTGCCTCTAACAACGCACTCAGTGGTCGTGCTATCTTAGAAAAGTCCTTGAAAAATTGTCTATAGAATCCAGCATGCCTCAAGAAGCATCGCACAACCTTTACGCTGGTTGGAGGTGGAAGTTTTTCAATTGCTTTAATCATTGCTTTGTCCACCTCCAACCCATCCCGGGAAACCTTATGTCCCAACACTATGCCCTCCTTCACCATGAAATGACATTTTTCCCAATTGAGCACCAGGTTCGTCTCTTTACATCTCTTCAGAATCTTCTCTAAGTTGGCTAGGCAGACTTCATAAGTGTTCCCATAAACAGAGAAGTTATCCATAAATATTTCCACCGAGTCCTCAAGATAATCTAAAAAGATCGCCATCATGCACCTTTGGAACGTGCTTGGCGCATTGCAGAGGCCAAACGACATGCGACGAAAAGAAAATGTCCCATATGGGCAGGTGAATGTGGTCTTGTCTTGATCTTCAGAAGCTATCATGATTTGATTGTATCCGGCATAACCATCCAGGAAGCAGTAAAAATCATTCCTTGCTAGTTGGTCTAGCATTTGATCGATTAATAGCAGAGGGAAATGATCTTTCTTTGTGGCCGCATTCAACTTTCGGTAGTCCATGCATATGTGCCATCCAGTGATGGTCCTTTGCGGTATTAATTCATTGCTCTCATTTGGGACTACCGTCATTCGACCCTTCTTCGACACACATTGCACGGGGCTGGCCCACGTGCTATCTGCTATAGGATAGATAATGCCCGCATCTAGCCACTTGATAATCTCCTTCTTGACAACCTCCTTCACCGCAGGGTTGAGTCTGCGTTGATGTTCAATTATTGCTTTGTGGTTATCTTCAAGACGAATGCAGTGCATGCAATATGCGGGGCTAATTCATCTGATGTCAGCGAGCGTCCAACCAATTGCTCACACATGTTTTCTGAGAATGCTCATCAACGCATTCTTCTGATCTACGTTGAGTGCAGAGGAGATAATAACTGGCAGCTTCTCATTTTGCCCCAAAAATGCATACTTCAAATGGGTTGGTAGGGTTTTCAATTCAAGTGTTAGTGGCTCCACTAGGGAAGGTTGTGTTGTTTTCAGAATTACTGCGTTGTTTTCGATTCTTCTTTTTTTGTTGGCTCTACTAGGGAAGGCCGACTGAAAGAAGTTCTCAGAATTACTGCAATCACTTTCCCTGCAAGCATTTTAATCCTGCTTGCCCAAATCAATGGTGTCCATGCATCGATCGAAGTCGCTCCCATAGTAGGGTTTGATCCGCTGACCATTGACTTTGAATGCGCTGCTCCTATCCAAAGTTGTTAATTCCACTGCGCCGTGGGGAAAGATGGTCTTGATCCAGAATGGCCCGGACCAGTGAGACTTCAACTTTCTAGGGAACAGTCGCAGACGCATGTTGAATAGAACTACCTGCTGACCATTGACATTGAATGCGCTAATCCCATCCAAAGTTGTTAATTCCACTGCGCCGTGGGGAAAGATAGTCTTGATCCGGAATGGCCCAGACCAGCGAGACTTTAACTTTCCAGGGAAACTTGTAACGCGTTAGGTATGTATGATATTAAATGCTCATAATGATGCGATACTACTGCTATTTATGCATTAATTAGGGATGCTCAGGTAGTATGCCCTGCGTTGTCACAAGTTTCCTTACGATGGAACCAAGTGTAATTCCACCGCAAGTTTCTTAGTGTGATCCGAGGTCGAACACGGGAAAATGGTGCCGGTTATTGCGATATGTTCATGGTATATGCGACCAAGTTTTCAATTCTTTATAAAGAGGTGTGTACAGTATGTAAATTGCAGTAAAATAAAGGAAAGCAGTAAATATGCGATAAAACATAAAAATACAATAAACCTAAGCTAGATGTTACAAGATACAGGCTTTATGTGCAAGATGCTAGGATTAAGGCTGGCTGTGAAGGTTGTGCAAAGACGTGGGATGCGGCGACAAGTCTTGTGAACAGATTAGAAAGAGAAAGATATGTATTACAACAACACAAGTTTTTAATTGAATTGAAGGTACAAATACTGTTCCGCTCTTCTCTTGGCATACATCTCTCAGTGATTGGCTGTGTTTCCCACATGTCTGTGGTGAAACAGAGTCTAACGTAATGAATGCAAGGTTGCTTCCATGTCTGGAAGTACTACTCGCTTTAGTTAACGCACTCTTCTGACCTTCTCTTGATAGATCAGAATGACATCTTCACTTCTGCTCTCACAGGTGAAGATGTCGTCTAGCATGCTTTAGCTAAACGTATTTTATAACTTTAATACATATTAAGTTCTTGGTGATTCATATTGCTCATCAAGGGATTAAGAAAACATCATGAAGAAAGTTGCTAATGGGTGAACGAAAATAGACAGAAAATGGTAAATGGAATCTATCGAAACATTTAATATTTCTACTAAGTGTTTGATACATGATGTGTGAATGAAAGATAAAGAAAATATGGAATACAATGAAAGAGAGATAGAACAGAAAAAATCAGGTGCCAATGTCTTGGCACAGATTCAATGGAAATCTGCTTGCTGGATAGGATGGTTTCGATGGCAGGAAGAGCTTCCCTCTCAAGCTTGCTCCACCGGTAGTAAAGGTCTCTGCACAGAGCTTCGATCGGGTATATGGCAGGTCGGATCTGAGATTTACATCTTGTCTTTATCTCGTTCTCGTCCCAGATTTCTTCTCTTCAGCACTCAACTCAACCTTTTCTCTTTTAAATCTTACAGCACTTCGCCCAGTATCAAGTAGCATATTTTTCTCTGAAATCACCGGGGTATTTATAGGAGCAGATCCTTTGACTCCGGCCATGTGGTTCCCACTTGATGGTTATGGTAATTATGCAGATGGAAGGATATTATTCCTTCTATTATGCAATCAGACCATCAATTCTACACAACCGTTAGTTGTACACGTGTCTCAATCCTCCGCTCTTGCATTGCTTAGTTGCATCTTTCGATCATAGGTTCGCATGTGGTGTTTGTTTTTATTGCCGCATGCGGTTGAAGCATAGCTCTGGACCGACTGTCGCATTGCGCCGTTACTGCGGTAATTGTCTCTTCATGGTTGATCGATCAGTGCAATATGACAGAGATGCATTGATTAGTTTCTCATGAGCCTTGAGTGCAAGCGGTGACTTGGTCTCCTGCAAAACATAGTAATGTTTAGCGTGTCTTCCATCTTTTTGGCGTTAGTAGGTATAATCGCAAGCATTTATAATTATCATCATACTAGGCTAATTTTCATACAATTGACGCATAATTATCAACTTTTGGCAGCAATATCTAGATAAGGTTGCATAAATAACTTGTATTTCTACAAGTTATCACACCCCCAAATTTAGATATATGCTTGTCCTCAAGCATATCTTCTACCAAGGCAATCATGCTCCATTCCTCTCCTATATTTCTGTGATGATTGGTCATTCCGAATGTTACACTTAGGCACATTACTTGATATCGCACGTTCCTTCTATCCTTGCTAATTCTTAGCAAGCCCTACTTTATTCTTCTATATAACAAAATTCTGCTCAATGACACTTTTCTAGTTCTCAAAATAGAATATTTATCTTTTCTTTATCAAAACAACTTGATGTGTCTATATGTGGTGAGCAAAAATTTACGTCATTTATTCACTTAGAGCCAGTTGGTCATGGTTACATTCTTCGTTTTGGCTTGTCCCCACGAGTGTCATGCGAACATCCAACTACGGTTGTGTGCCAGTTCTAACTTTAACTCATGATAATTAGAGGAGATGTCCCTTGCATTCTTTTTCTCTTCTTTTTGGTTTATACTACTTTGTTCTTGGAAACCCACCTTCATTTTGGCTTGCTCCTACGGGTGTCATACGAACATCCAACTATGAGCAGGCTCCTTTCACATCTAAACTCTTATTAGGTTGGGAACAGTTTTGAAATTTTCCCTTGCGCTGACATTGGAGTTTTGCATAAAATATATGTTTTTTAATGGACGCATTTTCTTAAATACTTCATATTCTGATTTCATCTGCTCAGACCTTCCCCACCCCCAAATTTAAAGGTGAGAAAGGTCCTCATTGCATTGTTTGGATAGACTAGACAAACACTTAGAAGAAAATTTCAAAAAGAAGGTTTGACCAGAACTTTGAAAGATAAAAGTTAAAGTACTGCTAAACTAAGAGTTAACTAAGTGTTAGTCAGAATTTACTAAGTACGGGAAATGTTTCTAAGTGTAACATATAATATAATATATCATAGCAACGCAATAAAGATCGTAAAAATACAAGAGTAAGAATATAGCAAAGATTAACAGAGGAAGATAAAGAAAGAGGCACAGGCAAATAATAGGATGAATTATGTACTTTGATTGTATTGACTATTAACAAAGTATGCGAATATATTACAAATTATCGCATTACAAAAATTTTTCTTTTGCCTACATAGGAGTCAAAGAATTCAGTTAACTCACAATTTGAATCGGAAGGGTGCATGATTTACAATTCATGTCATGCTTCCAATAAACGCAGATCCATTTTTGTTGAGGACGGGCACACGCATACATCCCCGCAGAACACCCCTTAACTAAATACATTTCTGGAGGATACCTCAACATAGTGCATTTAACTAAGACCGGGTAAAGGACGCATATGTGCGCAACACACCCCTCATCGCAATGTATTTGGGTGTATTAGATGCATATCTCCTCTTCTTTCTACTTACTACACCCATCCTCTCGTTATATACCAGTTCATTTTCCTCTCTTCCTAACGCAAGTTGAAAAGGTCTTATGTTGATTTATCAAAACATTCACAAAATCATGCGCCCAACGCTACTACATTTAACGTATGTAAACATATGAAACTTCTAGAACATTAAAGACTAATATAAACAGTGATCATAAAATGAAACAAATGGTAAAAAAAAGCTGTAAAGAAAGCAAGTAAACATCAATGGGAAGGCCGACTGAAAAAATTTCTCAGAATTACTACAATCGCTTTCTCTACAAGCATTTTAATCCTGCTTGCCCAAATCAATGGTGTCCATGCGTCGATCGAAGTCACCCCCATAGTAGGGTTTGATTCGCTAACCATTGACTTTGAATGCGCTGCTCCCATCCAAAGTTGTTAATTCCATTGCGCTGTGGGGAAAGATGGTCTTGATTCGGAATGGCCCGGACCAGCGAGACTTCAACTTTCCAGGGAACAGTCGCAGATGCACGTTGAATAGCAATACCTACTGACCTTCGGTGAATTTCCGGTCGTTTATGCGGTCATCATGCCATTTCTTCGTTTTCTCTTTATATATCTTGGCATTTTCATAGGCATCCCTTCACCATTCGACCAACTGATTCAATTGTAACTTCCGGACTTTCCCCGCACTGACTAAATCGAACTTCAGCTTCTTGCATGCCCATATTGCCTTGTGTTCCTACTCAAGCGGCAGATGACAAGATTTTCCGAAGATTAGGGCATACGGAGACGTGCCAATTGGTGTTTTGTAGGCAGTCCAATAAGCCCATTGTGCCTCGTCAAGCTTGGGTGACCAATCCCTTCTGGCGGTATTAACTACCTCTTCCAAGATAGTCTTCATCTCTCTGTTAGAAATCTCTGCCTACCCATTAGTTTGTGGGTGATAATCAGTTGCCACTCAATGGCTGACGTTGAATTTAGTCAACAGGTTAGCAATTATGCAGCTGATGAAGTGAGAGCCCTCATCGCTGATTAAGGCACGTGGCGTTCCATAGCGTGCAAAAATATTCTTCTTCAAAAACTTCGCCACAGTGGCTGCGTCATTCTTGGCACATGCGATGGCCTCAAACCATTTTGATACGTAATCAACCGCAACCAAAATATATTGATGACCTTCGGATGGTGGAAACAGGCCCATGAAGTCAATTCCCCATACATCAAATAATTCAACTTCTAAGATTGACGTCATTGGCATTCATTTCTTTTGGACATATTCCCTATCCTTTGGCACCTGTCGCATTGCATAACATGGGCATGGGCATCCTTGAACAGAGTTGGCCAAAAGTAGTCGCACTGTTAGACTTTTGCTGCAGTCTTTTGCCCCCCAAAATGTCCTTCATATGGGGACTCATGACAGAGTTCTAAAATGCTCTTGGCTTTGTGCTCAGGAACGCATCGACGTATTATATGATCAGGTCCTTGTCGATAAATGAATGGATTGTCCCAGAAATAAAATTTTGCGTCATGTCTTAGCTTCTTCTTCTGCTGGTAGGTATAATCATCCGGTAATTGTCCACAAACTACAAAGTTTACTATGTTCGCATACCAGGGAACATTAACGCCTACTGCCATCAGCAACTCATCGGGGAATCCTTCCTCAATATCTTTTTCTGTCCCTTGAACCTCGCAGTTTTTTCAGTCTTGACAAATGATCTGCGACTTGGTTCTTGGTTCCCTTCCTATCTTTAATTTCTAGGTCAAACTCTTGCAGGAACAATACCCACCGTATCAATCTTGGTTTTGGATCCTTCTTTGTCATTAGATATTTAATCGCAGAGTGATCCGTATACACCACCACATTTGTTCCGATTAGGTACTGTCGAAACTTCTCCAGTGCAAATACCACTGCGAACATTTCTTTCTCTGTGGTCGTATAGTTCTCCTGTGCATCGTTCAGTGTTTTACTTGCATAATAAATGGGATGCATTACCTTTTCCTGGCACTGACTCAACACTGCGCCCACAGCATAACTGCTAGTGTCACACATTAATGCAAAGGGTTGCGTCCAATCTGGCACAACCAAAATCGGAGCGGAAATAAGCACATATTTTAATGTGTTAAATGCCTTAGTATAGGAACTTCGAGGAGTGCACTAAGAGGTCTTGCGATCTGAGAGAAATTGCGAATAAATCTTCTATAAAATCCCACGTGACCTAGAAAGATCCTCAGTGTCTTTACATTCACTGGTGGGGGTAATTTGAAAATTGCATCGATTTTTGCTTGATCAACTTCCAATCATGCCTTGGAGATTTTATGACTCCGAACTATTCCTTCCTCTACCATGAAGTGGCATTTTTCCCAACTCAGTACAAGATTTGTTTCCACGCACCTTTTCAAGGCTTTCTAAAGGTTGGTCAAATAGGAGTCATATTACTGCCGAAAACTGAGAAATCATCCATGAAAACCTCGACTGACTCCTCCAAGTAATCCAAAAATATTGCCATCATGCATCACTGAAAAGTGCCTGGTGTTTGAAAAGGGATTATTTTTTACAAAGGATACAGATTGTGGATTTTGCGGGCAATCTTCCATTGCATGCCCATCACCGCAAGTCGCACACCTTTCGGTGTTTTGACTGATTCCATTGATTTTCCAAGTTTGTGGTGTTGGGCTACTGATCGCAATTCCTTGGATCAAATTCATCATTGCGGTCATTTGGTTTTGTAATGAAGCAATTGCACCATTGTTTGCGTCAGAGTCTTTTAGTCTCAATCTTTTGTCACTCTTTCTCCAATATTCATGGTTTTTAGAGATGCGATCCAGGATATTCTTCGCCTCATCATATGCTTTGTCAAGCAGACCACCAGCGGCTGCCGCATTGGCAACGGTCTGCGAAGCAGGATTCAAACCATGTAGAAAATCTCCATTTGAAGGCAGTCTGGTAACCCATTATGTGGACAGTCCCAGACCAACCTTTTAAACCTCGCCCAAGCATCGCTGAGCGATTCGTCCATATCTTGTTCAAAATTTTTAAAAAGCTTCCTTCGTCTTGCGTTCTTGGTAGGTGGAAAATACTTCTTCATAAATTTCTCCACTACCTGCTCCCAAAAAGTGATCTCTCCCGGCTCGAGAGAATACGCCCATTTCCTAGCCTGATCACAGAGAGAAAATGGGAACAACGTTAGTTGAACTTCTTCAGCAGAGATGTTCGGGAATACAAAAGTATTGCAGATTTCAATAAAACTTCGGAGGTGGGCGTGCGGGTCCTCGCCACACCTTCCTCTAAATTGACCTGTAGTCTGGATCATCTGCAGCATCACCAGTTTCATTTCGAATCTACTTTCATCGAGGGCAGGTGTAACACCCCACACATTTTTTAGTAATAATGTAATTTCAGTAACTTTATTATTTGGAATTTCAGTAATTGTTATTAGTTGGAGGGTATTTTTGGAATTTTGGACTTTAAGTGTAATTGTGGGAATTTAATTATTGACGTTGAAAATTATTTATGTTGGGAATTGATGGCAGGAATTAATTCCACTTTGGAAATGGAGGGATTTTAAAGAAATAATGTGGATTAAGAAAAGAATAAAATAAAAGAAAATAAAATCTACTATTTTATTTATTTTATTTTATTTTGTTCAATTCTTTTCTTTTCTTTTCTTTTTCTTTTTCTTTTTCTTTCCCTTTCCCTTCCCCTATCCTTTCACGTGCAGTAGCCCTAAGTCCTCTTCCCCGATTCGAGCCATCGCCCAGCCATCTCTCTCTCTCGCTCATCCTCTCGAGCCAGCCGCCTCACCTTTTCAGCCGTCCCAGCCCACTCTCATCACGTCACCGCAGAAGCTCAGCCCCTCGCCATTTTTCCAAACTGAAACCCACTCAGTCGTCCTTTCTCTTCAGTAGCGTGCCACCCTTGCCAAGACTAGATTTGCGCTTTAGTCGTCGTTTCCGACTTTAGCTATCGGCCACCTCTCTACGCTCGCCTAGCTGCTGATCGAAACGCAGCTGCTGCTACAACCGTCGACTCTAGCCCTATCTCTATTTCACCACTGTTGTAGCCAAGGTACCGCCTGCGTCTACACTGTTTTGTAGCGGTCCGATCAGTTTCATTCATCCAATTGTGCCATTTTTTTTTCTTTCAGTCAATAGAGTCGCCGCCTCTGTCATTTGGGTCTCGTTGGATTCTTGAATAATTTTGGTAAAAGTTGAGTTTTGGCTTTTTCTTTGAGGAGTTTTATTATCCCATTTGGTTTCGGGTTAAAATTGTTAATCACTTTATGTTTGGACTATAGATTCAAGGATTGGAAATTTTGAGACATTGCTTTGGAGTTTAAGACTATTTCCGATAGAAATTGTTCAAATTTGGTAAGTTTTTGGGTGAGTAGTTTGGTTGGTTGCCTTTTGGGTTAAGATTACTTGTGAAAAAATAAGTTATTAATTTTGGATTCAAATTATGTTCAGGTTGGATTTGTGACTAGAGTTGTTGGGTTGTATTGATTTTGTAGCATGGGGTGCGTTCGGACCAACACACTTTGGTCCTGATTCAAGATTCATCTAAGCTAGGAGGAAGATTATTTTGCTCGTCGCTTAGGCATAATTTTGGGTATGTAATCTTACCACTGGAACTGCCCACAGGCCAGGCTTTAGTTGTATGCTAGCATGATGGGTGTATGTTATGGTAAATGTTAGCATGTTGATTGATAGTATGACCTAAATCAAAGTATGTTCTGGCACGAGTTCTGATTTGTTTACATATACACCTAGGCACTTGATTGTTAGTATGAGGTGGTATGTGTTTTCATATGTTGGTATTTGATCTGCTGATGTTGAGGCATACTTGTATGTTGTGGAACTATGATGTTAAGGTATACATGAATGTTGTAGAATATGTTGTTGAGGATTATGACTATGTGGTAGAGCCATGGTATCGAGGATTACATGTAGGTCATAGATTCGTACAGTGTTGATTTTTGAATGTTGAGACTGTGTGAATGTCCTCACTGATTAGTTAGATGCTCACCAGTTTGTGTTTCCTTCGGGATTCACCAGTTTGTGTTTCCTATGGGATTCACCAAAGGTAGTGGGCGTACTTAACTACAGTAGGATAGGACTCAGTTTCTTACCTTTTTCATGTATGTATATGTGCCATAGGTGGGTGTCTAGAGGACATAGATGCCTAGCCTGACCCCAGTGGTGGGGTTACTTACTGAGTATTTCATGCTCATTCTTTCTTATGTTGATGTTTCAGGTAAGGGTAGAGATACACCGGCGATGGCGCAGTGGAATTCGTGATCGTGCCACTGGGACTAGTTTTTACGCTTCCGCATCATGAAATTTAAAGTCCTTATTTTTCCCTTAATGTTTAGTTTTACTATTTGAAACTTATTATGAAGGATTATTTTTATATACTTTTAATAGTCTTTACGAATCATGGGTACCCTATTATCGTTTTAACAATTGCATTTAATAAATGGCTTTTGAACTTCTCTTGTCTATTTAGCATTTATTTGAACATAACTGAGTGTCGTTTCAAATCCTATGCATGCATTTATTTTAGTAACGGCCTAACCTAAGTCCTAGGGGGTCGGGTCGTTACAGTAGGCCTCATGACTCCCGGAGAGAAATCATAGAGGTTTGGTGATGCATAGTCCCTAATGAGCCTATTGCGATCATTTGCCAATAGAATTGGATTCGCCATGACATTATTATCATTTGGTGCTCCATTTTCAGGCTGCTCCGCCATCTCTTCTTTTTCTGATTGTGGTTGCTGTTTGCGGTCTCTCAATCTCCTTCGAAATGATCTCTCAATCTATGGGTCGTAATTCGCCAGAGATTGAGAATCTGCAAAGAAATAAAAAAAAATTACCGTTAGAAAACTATCTTGCTGAAGTCTTCGGCAACAACGGCAAAAACTTGATGCTTGATTTTATGAAGTGGAAATGTGGATGCTATGCGTTGATGAAATTGCATTGTGCACTCAAGTTTCCCCAGCGGAATCCAAGTGTAAATCCCTCTGAGTTTCCTGGTAAGTCCAAGGTCGAACACAGGGACTTGTGAAAACAGTTTGCGTTGGTAACTTTCATGAAAACCTTTGTGATAACTGGATAAATAAATAAAGTGTTGGTTTTTTGTTTGCGTTGATGAAAAAGAAATAAATAAAGGCGGCGGATTTGAGTATGCGATGAACGGGTTGAGAAGATCTTTAGCTAGCGTTACTCGGGAATGCATTAGACTATGCGATCATGTTACAACCATGCACAACAAGTCATTTTCCAATGTAAATGCGATGCTCCTAAGTCTAGGACACATGTGTTGAATGCAAAAGTGTCCATAGAGCTTATCCCTAAGTCTCTACTCTTGTCCTATGCGATGATGCAAAATACATGAAAGCAAGGTGAACACATACAATCATATCCTATCTCTAGGATGCATGTGATACGTTGATAACAAATAGTGCTCATTCCTAAGTGCCTATCTCTTACTTATGCATTCTAATCTGGCTCTTCTGAGTCTAGATTCTAACCTGACCTTCCCAAGTCTAGATCCTGTCCTTAGACTACCCTCCTGAGTATCTCTAATGGACGAATGAAGCATACATAAAGAAGATAATCGCAAAGAATGAAGATTCCCTAGTTGTGCTAGCTAAATGCTCCTAAACCTATTCAACTGATTTAGCTACTCATGCATGAATAACAGAGAGTGAACAAGTATAGAGAAGGAAATTCCATTTTTATAAATAATTTGAGTACAAATTGACAATGGATGTTAAAGGTAGAGAGCCTGGTAGTAATTCCTTGCTGACCGGGGCTTTTTACACTGAAATCTCTATTCTGTTCTATAGATGTTCCCATTTTCGCAGGTGTCGGCCCTCTCTCTGTCCTTGAAGCTTCTGACGCTCTCTCAAGCTTACCTCATCCTCCTGGCAAACGACCGTAATAGACCCATCTGGGACAATGCGTCGCCCAACCTCTATGATTTCTTACCAAGAATCATGAGGCCATCCTTGGACGGATCAAGGTTTGAGATGAAGCCAGTTATGTTGCAGATGATTCAAACAGCCGGACAGTTTGGTGGAAGGCGTGGCGAGGATTCACACGCCCATCTCCAGTGTTTTATTGAAATATGTAACACTTTTGTGTTATCTCAACTGAGGAGGTTCGACTAACGTTGTTCCCATTTTCTCTGTGCGACTGATGCATTATTTTATGCGATGAAATAATGGAATCAATTGTGGTGATGGGAATGCATTGAGCAACAAGTTTTCTCAGTAAATCCAAGTATAAATTCTACTGAGTTTCCTGATAAGTCCATGGTGGAACTCAGGGACTAGGGAAAATGGTATGCGGTGATAATTTTCAAGAAGACTGCAAGGAAACCAATAAATCAAATAGTTGTTTTTGGGTTGTTGTTTGTGGTATAAAAGTATGCGGTGGATTTGAGAAAAGATTGGTTATGTGGTAGATACACTAAGTATGTAGAGGAACGGGTTGAGAAGGTCTTTAGCTAGCGTTACCCAAGAATGCGTCAGACTATGCGATCATGCTATACTCATGCAACAGCAAATCATTTTCCAATGCAAATGCGGTGCTCCTAGTTCTAAGACGCATGTGATGAATTCAATAATGTCCATAGAGCTTATTCCTAAGTCTCTACTTTTAGCCTATGCAGTGATGCAAGATGCACACAAAGACAAGGTGACCGCATACAATCATAACCTATCTCTAGGATGCATCAGATGTGTTAATAGCAAACAATGCTTATTCCTAAGCTCCTATATCTTGATTATGCATTCTAATCTCACTCTCCCGAGCCTAGATTCTAACCTGACTTTTCCAAGCCTAGATTCTATCCTTAGACTACTCTCGAGTATCTCTAATGGATGAATGATGCATACGTAATACAAGGTAATCGCATAGAATGAAGATCCCCAGTTATGCTAGCTAAGTGTTTCTCAACCCATTCGATAGATTTAGCTACTCATGCGTAATAAATAGAGAGTGAATAGATATAAAGAAGTAAATTCCATTTGTATAGATAAGTTTAAGTACAAAATGACAATGGAAGATAAGGATAGAGAGCCTGATAGAAATCTCTTGCTTCCCAAGGCTTTTACACTGTCAACTCTATTCTATTTAAAAGATATTTCTACTTTCACAGGAGTTGGGCCTCTCTCTCATCTCGACGCTTCTGGCATTCTTCCAAGTTCACCAGAACGATCTCTCAGCACAATCTTGCTTCTCTCGCTTCCGCCTTAAATAAAAGAAAATCTAAGAACAAGTCTACTTCTAACTATGGAAAAAATTATCTAACTGTCGAACTCGACGAACGAACCCCTTCTCTAGAGGTTGCCTTCGGTATTTATAGAGCCTTGGGGTAAAAGGCTTCTTCTCTCTTATGATTGCACTGATGGGATGGCATTAATTCTCTGTCTAATGCGCCGAATATTTGTCACTGAAAATCTGAGTGTACTTGCTACAGTAGTTCGTAAGCGGCTTGTCAACTTAATTGAGATTCGACCGTCATCAGCTTTCTGTCCCATCATGATTTATTATGCTTTTCCCCAGATGCACCCACCAAGTTACGGCGGCTGTAAGCGGAAATCCTTCTTAAGTAGATATTTGTGAGCACAAATCACCGCAAAGCCTTGTGGTAACGCTGCGCTCAACTGTTGCTTTCTTGTGATTGCATTTTACGCTTTTTGTCAACGCATATTCTGCACAAAAATACAAAAGTTAACTATTTTTATGCGATGAACGCATGCGGTCGTAATGTTACAAACTTAATGCTTTTTTGACGCAATCTTTTATATTTTATCAGTGCAAACCTACATTGTTTAATAATTTAGCACTGTAATAACGTGCATTTTTGTTCGTTATCAGCGACCAAGCAAGGAAATGGGCCTATTCTCTCGAACCAGAGGAGATAACATCTTGAGAACAAGTAGTAGAGAAGTTTATGAAGAAGTACTTCCCTTCGACAGAGAACGCCAGAAGGAGGAAGTTAATTACAAATTTTGAACAAGATATTAACGAATCGCTCAGCGATGCCTAGGCGAGGTTTAAGAGACTAGTGCGAGATTGTCCGCACAATGGCTTACTTGATTGTCTCCAAATGGAAATCTTTTATCACGGTTTAAACCCTGCATCGCAGACGTCTGCCAATGTGGCAGCAGCTAAAGGTCTGCTTGACAAAACGTATGACGAGGCCAAAAATATTCTTCATCGCATTTCAAAGAATCACGAAGACTGAAGAGAAAGCGATCAACGACTTAAAATTAAAGAACATGACGTAAATAATGGGGCCATCGCATCCCTACAAAATCAAATGAATGCGATGATGAATCTGATACGATGCATCGCAATTAATAGCCTGAGAACATATAGAGGGCAAGTCAACGCAATCGATCACAAGTTGTGCCACTTGTAGAGAAGCCCATCTGATGGAAGAGTGTCCGAAGAACCCACAATCTGTTTACTTCGTAAAGAATAATCCTTTCTCCAACACATACAACCCTGGGTGGAGAAACCACCCCAACATCGCATGGAAAAATCAGCAACAGAGTTATCAACCTAGGACACAAAACGAAGGGCCACCAGGATTTTTCCCGCAAACAAATGGTCAATCGCAAAATCAAGCTAGCAGCTCACAGGTGCCGCAATCTTCATCTTTGTAGAGCCTATTAAAGCAGTATATTGAGAAGAATAAAATAGTACTCCAGAATCATGCGACGTCTATCCGCAATCTCAAAATTAAGATAGGACAGATTGCGGGCGAGCTTAAAAATAGACCACAAGAGGTATTGTCAAGTTCGACTGAGCTCCCTCGCAACTCGGGAATACAAGGAAAGAACAATGCCTAGCAGTCTCTTTGCTAAGTGGAAAGACGATAGTGGAATAAGGGAAAGAGACTGACAGGACCAATCTGAATGCGATGGAATTCAAGAACCCATTGACACATGATGAATTAGAAGAGCCCAAGAGGATGAAACCGAAAGTTACGTCCACTTTCAAGCCTTTAGAATAAGAAACAGAGACAATAGAGCTACCACCATTCCCGCAGAGACTGAAAACAAAGCAAAATGATGAAGAAAAGATCGCTATGGTGGCAATAATGCAAAATTCAAATACTATAGTTCCACCAAAGATGCCTGACCCAGGACGCTTTACAATACCTTGCTCAATTGAAGGGGTCTATATCGGTCAAGCACTATGCAATCTCAGGGCGAGTATAAATCTAATGCCACTTTCAATTTTCAACCATTGAATGTGGGATAGTTGACACTCGCGACGGAGACTCTCCAGCTTATAGACAAATCCTTAGTACACCCTAAGGGAGAGTTCAAAGATGTCTTTGTCACAATTGGCAAATTCATTTTGCTGGAAGACTTCATCATTTTAGATATTCATTTGGACGACGATATGCCCATCATATTGGGGCGACCATTTCTATCTACTGGTCGTGCCCGAATTGATGTGCATAAGGGGGAGATCATGATGAACATAAAGGGGAAGAAGCTCAGGATTGAGGTGATCAAGATCCTAGAGGATCAAGAAAAGGAGAAAAAACATCCATGGAGCTGAGAAATCCGGAATGAAGAAATAAGCAGTCCCTGCGTTGACAAATAATACAAACTCATCAGGGACGCAAATAATTTGTTTTGAGTATCCTTTTGATATCTTTCATGAACTTAATTTACCGTTTTATACAAACACTACTCTTTTCAATCACCAACTCTATCATACTTTTTTCTTTACCCTCTTGATATGTAGCTTCGATTGCAGTAAACGATCATACTAAATGATCGTCGTGAACGATCGTGATGAATCTACGCGATGAACTCAAAGCACGCAACCGATTTAATTAGCCAAACGCAAGAAAAGATGCAACCAAAGATGATGCGGGCAACAAAGCAAATTCGGGGATTGTGTCTTTCCCTGACTCATTCTATTTCAATATTATACTCCTCGCATTTCAGTTAATAGTGCTAAGTTTTTTGCTAACGCATCCTCTTTAGTTTGACTCACTCTCTGAATTTTTTATTAATTTATTTAGTCACCGCATACTTTCTTGCACTAAGTAAGATTTCAATGATGAAATTCATGCCTTTATTTCTTATCACATGTACTAGAGTTGAATCAATTTCTGGGCAGTCAATTCATTAAACATTTCTTAAATTTAGCGGTCTACCAGTTTTCCTTCAAAATTAGTTTTATGAAATTTCCTAAGTACAACGCATGAGTTATTTCGTTTATCAGCAATGAGGACATTGCTGTGATTAAATTTAGGGGTGCTCGTATTGTTATGTTAACCTTGCTACTTTTTCAATAAAAAAAATTCGTTGAGATCGGATCCTGTCATAGTTGGATGTCCGCATGACACCCGTAGGGGCAAGCCAAAACGAAGGTGGAAATCGTGATCAACGCATAAATAGAGTGATCTGAACTCCGTTGCCAAATGGGCATGAGTTTATACTGAGAAAGAGCGCCTTGCTCGTAGTTGGATGCCTGCATGACACCCGTGGGGCCAAGCCAAAATGAAGGCTAGGCACTTGGATCAGCGCGAGATCACAAAAAGAATATCTGAATAATCCAAGGGTAAAAATTACGCGGACCACCCCGGTTGGAGAAAGTTTGAAATAAAACATGTGTTGTCCTAGAAGAAAGTAAAGTTTTTTTGAAGGTTAAACTTGCGGTCCCTAAGTATTAGAAATATTTTAGGAAAAGAACAGGATAGAAATTAAGAAGATTTTGGTTCATAAAATTTGAATAAGGAACCTCGAGAAATCTAGGTAGGGAATAGGCGGTTGACACTCTAAAGAAAATCCTTAATTTATGCTTGAGGATAAGCATTGTTTTAAATTTGGGGGTGTGATAATGGGTAGAAATGCACGTTATTATAGTACGAATAAGTAAAACAATGAGAGGAATGCATTGGTAAAATGAGTAAAATCATGTCCAAAAGCACTAAACTGAGAAAATTGTGATTATAAGCATCCAACGCATAAAAGCAGCTAATTTACTTATTCTATGCAGGAAAAATGTGTTGGCTCAAAGGAGATGGCAATCCAATGCACCAAGGCGTCCGCGCGCTTAAGTATGTGATCGCAAATCATGCGTTCGTATGCAACCACGAGGCATGTGTTTGTATGCGATCATGAGGAATCTATTAAAATGGCAGCTGCATGAAGAACGCGTGAAAAGGTGACAGCATAACAAACCGTGATGGGATGGAAAGCTGACCCAAATTTAGTTCACAAGCCGTTAGCGTCACACTGTAGCAAGTACACTCAACTTTCGGTGACAATTATTCGGCGCGTCAGAGCAGAGAATTTATGGGTTTCAGCGTGAATTCCACCCACCTTTGCAATCAGTAGAAATGACGACTGCCTCACCTTGAGTTCTATAAATACCAAGGGCAACCACCAAAGAAGCTGTTCAATCCTTAAATTCTTTTAGCATTCTTTAAGTTTATCATAGTTTAGGAGTTAGTTCATTAGAAGGCTGAAACGAGCAAGGAGAAGAGGGAGCGAGAGATCATTCTGGACAGCTCAAAAGACCACCAGAATAATTCAACAGGGGAGAAGGCCTGAACTTGTGAAGCAAGCATATTATTCTGAATAGAGTTAGAGTGAAAAAGATAGTGTAAAGGCAATGAGGAGCAGAATATTGCTCATCGGGCTTCTTATCTTTCTTATTCCATTGTTATTTTGTACTCGGTATTTTACTTATATAATGGACATCTCATTTCAATCTATGTTCAATCTCTCCAGCATGAGTAGCTAAATTTATGAATGGGTTGAGAAGTACTTAGCTAGCATGACTTAGGATTTACACTTTATGCGATCATCTTGTCTTATGTATGCGTCATTCACCCTTTAGAGATGCTTGAGAGAGCGGTCTAAAGAAAGAATCTAGACTTGAGAGAGTTAGATTAGAATCTAGGGTTGAGAGAGCAAGATTAGAAACACATAAGCAAGAGGTAAGAACTTAGACATAAGTGCTATTGCTATTAACACATCGCATGCACCCTAGATAAAATCAGGTATGATTGTATGTGGTCGCCTTGTTTTTTGTTTGCATTATTCATCATTGCATAGACATGAATAGAGACATAGACATAAGTCCTATAGACACTATCGCATACTCATTGCATGCGTCCTAGAAATAGGACTTACGACATTTGCATTGAGAGATGACGTACTGTTTGATTGTGTGTAGCTTGATCGCATAATTAGTTCGCAATCTTAGCAAATATTAGCTAAAACGCTTCTCAACCCGTTCATCGCATACTCATTGTAATTCTCGATTTCATTAACTCCTTACTCGAATTCGTCGCATAGGAAATATACTTAGCCAAATCACCATCCAACTTATTTACTTTCACCATCGCAAGGAATCAAAAATTTAGAAAGTCATAGTATCTTAGTAGTCCCTGTGTTCGACCCTGGACTTACCAGGAAACCTAGTAAGATTTATACTTGGGTCTTACTAGGAAAACTTGCATGTGCAACGCATAACACTTCAATGCATTATTTTATCGCATCATTTACAATGCATCATAGTCGTTGTGTTCGACCCTGGACTTACTAGGAAAGTCAGTAAGATTTATACTTGGATGTTATTAAGAAAACATGCATGTGCAACGTATAGCATAGATCAACACATCATCATTTAAATGCATCAATAATCATCATCAAGGACCGCTGATACCACCCTTTTGTGATACCTACTGCCCAACTAAACCTCTTTACTCTCAGCAAAACTTTAAGCCAAATATGTAAACAACAACTGTTTGATTAAGCTCATTTTATTACAAAGAGTACAACGTATATACAACTCTCAGGCTTAACTACAAAGTTTACAACAACAACTCTTAAAACCGGAAGTGTGACTTTGGTTGTGGAAGACCTTGACCTTAGCAGCACCCTGGAACTCCTCACCTTTTGCTACCTGGGAAGAAAACATGAAAGAAGAGAATGAACTTCAAGAAGCTCAGTGAGTGGTAAGAAATTTCTAGAGTCTATTTCCACTCAGTAATATAAGCATATCACAACTACGAGGTATTCAAACCTCAGCCTTGAATGAGTCTTTTCTCAACTCTATCTACATGCACGGTAGATAGTTAAACTGATACTACTCAGAATGAGTCTATTCTCAAACTCTACCTACACACACGGTAGATAGTTAAACTGATATAGTCATAAATGCTTACTCACTTGCGTTCTTCATGTTTCCTATGTTTCCTATGTGCACATAGATTCATGCTTATGGGCTTAGAAGCTAGGCCTGTCGGCCCTCTGACCATCCCGTGAGGTTATGCATGGGGCTCAGGAACTAGATCTATTGACCCCCTGACCATCCCATTCACATATTCTCATTCTCATGCTAATTACTCATTCACAACATAAGCATATACATATACTCTAAAATATATGCTTAAGACTTAAAGGAACTTACCACTCACCTTTTCCGTTAGGAACCTTTCTCTCTAGAAGTTCCTTGGTTTCCTCGGGCTCCCTTTTGAACCCTAAATTCCAGATTCAACTTCAAGCTCAGATTACACATACCTACAGAATTTATTTCGAGATACATACTTCTACAAACATGTTCTAAAATGTCTCAGCAAGCTTACCTTAAAACCCTAGTACCGAACTCTTCGTGGTTTGGCCGGAATCCTCAAGTCATCAAGATTGGCCCAAGCTTACCTTAGAGCTCGACCCTTCTGCCTTTTCTTCGTCCTCTAGCCTGATTCCTTAGATCTTATTCTACGGCGACTGTACCTTGAAAACTAGACTCTCAGTGCTTTCAGATGGCTTTGAAATCATTCAAAACACACGAGTATTCCAGGAGAACTCCTCGTCTCAACTTGATTCTACTTCTAGACCTCACTGTCCGACAACATCTCCTCCTCTTGGAAAAGCATGGTTTTCCTCCGAATCTGCTCTCAAACACTCTTCCTTTCTATTATTTTGAAGAGAATTTGTGTTATGAGCTGAAGAGTCATCTTGTGGTAGTATTTATAGGCCAAAGGAACCGATCCTTCTCATTTCTTTAAGGCTTCCAATGTAAGACACCTCCTACTTTAGCAACTTTTAGAGTATTTGCACCAAGCTTTGCCACCACCTACTTCCATGACACTCACCT
This sequence comes from Benincasa hispida, assembly GCF_027475165.1. NCBI lineage: Eukaryota > Viridiplantae > Streptophyta > Magnoliopsida > Cucurbitales > Cucurbitaceae > Benincasa > Benincasa hispida. Next base: position 40,492,049 of record NC_143487.1, on the reverse strand, counting down.
ACTTGCATGAAGTTTGAGTTGTCTTCCTCATGCATAAGACTTCTTTGCATGAAACTTTATTCACCGACCTCTTTTTAACTCAAGCTCAACCTTCTCTCAGTATAGTCATTTGTCCGGATGAAGCCATCAGCCTTGCGTAATGCAAGCCTAAGCACCACATAAAAACATGGCCCATCGTCTAGTTCACCATGTAGCTCTTGCACATCATCACATAACTCCATCGTTTAGTTAATCTCTAGCTGTCGCTTAACATCCAGCCCTCTCACTGTCGTTCATCATTCAACCCTCTTGGTGTTGCCGATCATTTAGCACCTACACTCTATCGCATAGCTCCATCGTCTAGTGATCTCTCACTCTCAACGATCTTGCTATCACGTATCTTTCGCTATTAACGATCTCACTGTCACTCATCATCTAGCGCATCGGCTTATCGTGTAGCCATCATCTAGCATCTACGTCTATCATGCAACGCCCATCGTGTAACGTTTCGCCTATCATGAAGCACTCACACTCATCGTGTAGTGCTTGCATCTATCGCCTAACGCATCATCTAGCATCTATGCTGATTGTATAGTGCCCAAGCTTATCGTTTAGCGCTTATACTGATCGTGTACTGCCATCGCCTATCGTGTAGCTCTATCACCTAGCGCATCACTTCACATTGTTTAGCGCCGCCTAGCTACACAATTGTCTACCAATCGACCTGCGCTCACTGTCTAGCTCTCTCCCTCTCGCTCAAACAGCCTCAATGCATGACCAACTTTTGGGCAATGCCTCTTGCCATCGCTTCGGCTAACATGCATCCAAACCACACAAGCTCTACACATGGTTGCCATTGGCTTCAATGCATAACTTCTTTTAACCTCTACAAACTTAGCCTCATTTCATGCATTAATGATTCCTAACACCAAACGCATGGTTTCTTTTTTCACACTTAGCCAAATTTTTTCACTAGTTAAGGCTTATCTCAAAGCCACTCAAAGAGAATCTATTCCAACACTTAGAATTTTCCTTCTCTTCAACGTAGGATTTAACTTATGCTTTGTTAATTCCCTTAATAACCTACTTAAGTAGAGAAATTGAGATCCAAGTTTCACAAGTCCCCTATGTTTTTGGGTGTAATTAACATGCAATTGAGTCTATAATTCAAAGTGTTTAAGTTAGTCAAGTCCTTCGTGATGAAGTTTCGAAGCATGAAGATGTGGTTCTTAGCGAAGAAGAAGACGAAGTGTTGGTCGTGTGGTGTAGCGTCTGGTAAACGATTGTGTGGATTATTCTATGCGATCGTGTAGTATTTACTAAACGATCATTTAGCCTCAGGTCGTTTACTCTATCTTGTAGCGTTGGTTGCTCGATCACGTAGGCATTAGAGGTAAACGATCAAGTGGAAGCATTTGATGCTCATCGTTTAGAAAAAGGCGCGCATTAAATGGTCGTGTAGTTAGCATGCCTCATCGCATAGTCACGGCCTACACGATCATACGGTATACGATACGAAGGCGCTCGCTCTGTTATAACTGGTATAAATACAAGTTATTGTAGCCTTTTATTTAGAATTATGAGAGCTAACAAATAGAAAGTGTAGTGATAATACTTAGAATTTATGTGAAAAATGAGCTTGCATCGATCAGCATTGAAAATCTTGGCTAACCCAACATTATACGTTATTCTTTGTTAAAATTTCTATTTTTGTAGCTATGGCAGGAATCGATCGCATGCGCTGAAGCCAGACTATTGCAAAGTCAATCGCATTGCTAAAGCCAGGTTATCGCAAGGGAGATCGCATGCGGTGATTGCATACGTTCATCATATGGATGTTGTGGCTATTAATCGCATGTGTTCATCGCATGGAGGTTGTGGCTACAAAGTAATAACCATTATAGAAGGATGATCGCAAGGTTGATGGAATGTGATGGTACTTTGGAAACCAAGCATGAACGCATATCTTAGGAGTATCAAAAAGACGATGTTGACATCTCAACTACCACGTCGATTAGTGGAGATTGAGCTCTATAAATAGAGCCTTAGAGCCCAAATTCAAGGTATCCGAGCTTCTGCCTTAGGGCAGATCCTTGTGATCACAGATGAGAGTGTGAGAAGACATTCTTTGAGAGTTCTTCATTCCTTCACCCATTATGAGTGACGACCAAAACTTTGTCGGAGATGGATCTCGAGAGAGACTACTCCACCGCCCATCCATGGCACCACTGGCAGCCTTGACACACATTTGATGAAACCAAGAGATTGCCTACATCTTACCCCCACTTCTCTTCTTATCTCTGTATTGTATTACATTTTGGCTTAAGACATTAATACATTTTGTAATCAATGTATCTCTTTATTTCCTTCGACTCTGTCTTCATTAACTTCTTCTTTATCATTCATTACTTTCATCACAACAAACTAAGTAAGATTGCAAGAGTATCGCATACTTAATCATGCGGCATAGACATATGAAGCATGTAGCAAACCACCGAGAGGTGTGCGTTGCGCGAGTATAGTGAGAAAATCCTCTTTGCTTAGTGAAAGGCTATAGCAACGCTTGTCTATGAGCGGTCGTAGTGCTTGTCTATGAGCTGATCAGCGGCGACTAACTTCCTGAGAGGGTAAGTAGTGGAACTCACTAAGCAAAGTAAGTAGTGTTTCTAGAGATAGGAATAATCTTATGTTCAACCATGTTTTATGTGATTATCTTGTCTTATGAGCGCATCATTCGTCATTTGAACATACTTGGGAGAGTAGTCTAAAGACCAAATCTAGGCTTGAGAGAGTTAGATTGGATCGCATAAGCAAGAGTAGAAACTTAGGAATAAGTTCTATCTGCTATTCACACATCGCATGCGCCCTAGACATAAATAGGATATGGTGGTATGCGGTCACCTTTTCTTATGTGCGCATAAGCAAGAATAGAGACTTAGATATAAGTCCTATCAACACCATCGCATATGCATTGCATGCGTCCTAAAAATAGGAATTTATTTGTGTATAGTATGATTGCATAACTTGTATAGGCTGGGATTACCCTTGCGATCAAGCTTAGTGATGTGTGAATTCATCCCTTCCATTTTATCTATTTTTTCATGCATCTTATTACGCATTGGCAGTTGTTGTATCTCTACAAATTCTCATAGTCATACTTCCATTTCTCAATCTTTTTAGTTAGGAGTAGGAGTATGATGCATTTTTTTTATGCGGTGATGGAAAATGCATTGTGCAACAAGTTTTCTCAGTAGAACCCAAGTATAAATCCTACTGAGTTTCCTGGTAAGTCCAGAGTCGAACTCAGGAACTAAGGAACACAATATACGGTAATAATTTTTAAGATTACTTTGCAGTAACAAATAAATTAATGGTTTGGTTGGTTTGTTGTTTGAAGTATAAAAAGTATGCGACGGATTTGAGAAAAGATTGATTATGCGACAGATTCACTGAGTATGTAGAGGAACGGGTTGAGAAGGTCTTTAGCTAGCGTTTCCCGAGAATGTGTTCAAACTATGCGATAATGCTACACTCATGCGACCACAATCATTTTCCAATGCAATGTGGTAGCTCCTAATCATAGGACGCATGCGATGAATGAGATAATATCTATAGAGCTTATTCTTAAATCTCTACTTCTTGCCTATGCGATTATGCAAGATGCACACAAGGACAAGGTGACCACAAACAATCATAACCTATCCCTAGGATGCATTCGATGCGTTAATAGCAAACAACGCTTATTCCTAAGCTCATATATCTTGATTATGCGTTTCTAATCTGACTCTCTTGAGCCTAGATTCTAACTTGACTTTTCCAAGCCTAGATTTTATCCTTAGACTACCCTCTCGAGTATCTTGAATGGACGAATGACACATACATAATACAAGATAATCTTCATAGAATGAAGATCCCAAGTTATGCTAGCTAAGTGCTTCTTAACCCATTCGACAGATTTAGCTACTCATGCGTTAGTACAAAGAGTGAATAGATATAAAGATGTAAATTCCATTTATATAGATAAGTTCAGAGTACAAAATGGCAATGGAAGATAAGGATAGAGAACCTGGTAGAAATTCCTGGCTTCCCAAGGCTTTTACACTGTTAACTCTATTCTGCTCAAAAGATGTTTCTGCTTCCACAGGAGTTGGCCCTCTATCTGATCTCGACACTTCCGACACTCTTCCAAGTGCACCGGAACGATCTTTTGGTACAATCTCACTTCCCTCGCTTCCGCCTTCTAAGTAAAAGAAAACTATGAACAAGGCTACTTCTATCTAAGGGGAAAATTCTCTAACTGTCGAACTACTTCACTGAAGGTGGCCTCTAGTATTTATAAAGCTTCAGGGTGAAAGGCTTCTTCTTTCCTAGTATTTATAAAGCTTCACTGTAAAGTTGGGTGTACTTGTTACAGTAGATCGTCAACAACTTGTCTACTTAATTCGGAATCGACCGTCATCAGCTTTCTGTCCCATCGTGATTTATTATGCTTTTCACCCAGATGCACCTACAAAGATGCGCCGGCTCTATGCGGCAACCTTCTCGAGCAGATATTCACAAGCGTAATTTGGATCACATAGCCTTGCGTTAACGTAATCTCTTAATGTGCTCGGCCGTTGATTTCTTTGGAATCGCATTTTCTGCCTTGCATCAACGTATATTTTGCACAAAAATACATAAGTTAATTGTTTTAGTGCGATGGATGCATGCGATCATAATATTGTGAACTTAATGCTTTTGGACTCAATATTGTATATTTTTATCATCGCAATGTTGCATTGTTTAATAACTTAGAACTGTAATAACGTGCATTTCTACCCGTTATCACACCCCTAAATTTAAACAATGCTTGTCCTCAAGCATAAGCTAAAGATTTCCTTTAGAAAGTTGACCGCCTTCTCTTTTCCTAGATTTCTCAAGGATGTCTTGTTCAAATCCTATGCACAAAAATTTGCTTAATTCTTATCCAAGTCTCTTCTTAAAATATTTTTAAAATATAGGGACCGCAAGTTTAACCTTCAAAAAGACTTTACTAGATTCCAGGACATCGCATGATTTATTTCAAAAAACTTTTTCACTGGGGTGTTAAATGATTTTTTTATCCTTGCGTATTTTAGACATTATTTTTTTTCTTCTGACCTTGTGCTAATCTAAGTGCCTCACCTTCGTTTTGGCTTGCCCCCACATGTGTCATGCGGACATCCAACTAGGAGCAAGGAGCTCTTTCACAGACTAAACTCGTGCCCATTTGGCAGTGGAGTTGCGGTCATTTATTTATGCATTGATCACAATTCCTACCTTCGTTTTGGCTTGCTCTCATATGTGTCATGCGAACATCCAACTACGAGTAGGATCCGTCCGCAATGTTATGATATATTATTTTTTTTATAAGGCTAAAAATAGCAAGATCGAAAATAAATACTACACCCCCAAATTTAAAATGCGGCAATATCCTCTTTGGTAAAAGATTGAAAGAAGTCATGTAATGTTCTTAGGAAGTTTCGTAAAGGGTCAATTTGAAAGAAAGCTAGCAGACCACTAACTTCTAGAAATATTTCATGAGGTGACTGTCCTAAAATTAAGTTGACTCTAGTGTGTACGAAAAGATAGAGGCATGCATTTCATCATTGAAATCATAATTGGGCAGAGAAATCATGCAGTGACTTACTAAATTGATCAATGTTAAATGATTGCGGTAACCAAAGAGGATGCAGTGATAATATTTTCAAAATTAAAATGCAATGTGATAGTGCAAAATTTGGAATAAAGTCAAGGAAAGATACAACCCCTAAATTTGCGTTGTCGCCCGCATTAGTTTTGGATGCATCCTCCTTTGCGGCAATTTGCTTTCTTTTGATTGCAATGACGAAATAAAGTAGTTGCATCTTCATGTAGCGCCTCTGCAATGGTTCACCTCGATCATTGCTAGAAAAACATTGAGAGGGTCAAATACAAAAACAAAGTTAACAAAATCGTTTACCACGATCGTATAATATCTTTTTTTATAAAAAAAGATGTAAAATGAAGACAGATAAACCAAATTTGAAATAACATCATAGTAGTGAGAGTTCATGAATCATAAGTAATAACATTAATTCAAAGCGAAGTGTCCAATCTGGTGCGATCAACACAGGCGCGGTCGTTAATGCGTTCTTCAAAATCATGAATGCGTTGAGGCAATTTTCATTAAAGTCAAATTTTCTATCGGTGTAAACCCGAGACTTTCCTTGGATTATTTGCTCTTGTCACACATTGTAGGATGTTGGATTTAAGTTACTGTTGTTCCATTGTCGAAGAAAATGGCAAAGCTTTTGGTTGAAGTTGTCTTTAATAATTTTGGAATTTATAAATAAAGAAAATAAAAGAAAGGGAATAAAGAAAAAGAAAAGGAAAGAAAAGAAAAGAAAAGTAAAAGGCAAAAGGAAAAAAAAAAGAAAATGAAAGAAATTGGAAACCAATTCGGTGCTTAGGGTTTAAAGTGAGAACACACTCATTTCAGCCCATTTCTCCATCATTTCCCATTATATTTTCAGAGCATTTCGAGAGAGAGTGTGAAGGGAGAGGAAGAAGAAGTTGCTGCAGGATGACCTTGACTTCTATGTAGGTCTTATCCATAAATCCTCCCACTCCAGAGGCATCAGCAACGGCTTGCGTTGATCTATTCAGGCCATTATAAAACGTTTCCATCATAACGCAATCGGGAATCCCGATATGCTGGCAATTTTTCACCAACCTTCTGAAATGTACCCAAGCAGTGCTTAAAGTCTCGTTATCCATTTTCTTGAAATTCAACACATCCTTTTGTCTTCCTACGTTGACTGTTGGAGGGAAGAACTTCTTCATGAACCGTTCCACAAACTCGTCCCATGATGTGATTTCATTTGGCTCCAACGAATGAGCCCACCTCTTAGCCTCATCCCTCAGTGTGTATGGGAAGAGGTAAAGTCTAATACCTTCTGGGGTGACGCCAGGGATGGATAAAGTACTGCACATCTCTATAAAGCTAGTCAGATGGGCATGCGGGTCTTCACCTTGTAGACCTCCAAATTGCCCCGTGTTTTATATCATTTAGAGCATGATTGACTTTATCTCGAAATGTGCGTTCTCCTCAACCATTGGTCGTGAAATTCCAGGCGAGAAGTCGTAGAGATTGGGCGCAACATAATTCCTCATAGGGATATTGCGGTCAGCAGCAAGAAATACAGGATCTTGCGCTAGCCGATTTGCCTCTTGATTTCCTTCAGCCCCCTCGTTATTGTTGTCTGCCATATTGACTCTTCTTTGCCTAGCTCTGTTCTGGCATGCCCTTGCACGAAAAGTATGCTCGATCTCTAGGTCAGCTTCAAATTCTAGATCAGTTCCAGTACTCATAAATCGTTAGCCTGTTCTTCCCGTTAAACAGACAGTACAAAGAGACCTGTCTTGTAAAATACAACAAAAGTATTCAACATTAACCATTACCAATCCTCGGTAACGATGCCATAAACTTGATGACATAGTTTTAATCTCTTCATATAACTCTAACGCATGGTTTGTGAATGCAATGAATGATGTGCTAAATATGCGCTCAAGTGCTTTGCGATAAAGAGAATTTTTATGCGATACTACGTCTAAATATATGCGTTGTTAATGATATGGTCGTAGTATGTGATGGAGTAGTGCGTGTCACAAGTTTCCTTGCGCTGAAACCAAGTATAATTCCAACCCAAGTTTCTCAAAATGATCCGAGGTCGAACACAGGGATTGTTTTTGTTAATGCGCTACTTATGTGATACAGTTAATGCGCTACTTATGTGATACATATGACCGGTTTTTAACAATAAAGAATGTTAATTTATACAGAAATGTAAATTGCCGTGAAAGTAAAACTTTGTTAATAAAATAAATCCTAAACTAATATGATACACAATACAAGATACATGATACATGATACATGATACATGATACATGATGCTGAGGTAGAGAACTGGCTATGAAGATGTACAAAGAATCGATTATGCAATGGCAAGTCTTTATGAATGAAGCAGAAAAAGGAAGAGTAAATAGTAAAAACATCGCAAGTTTGTCAACTGCATTAAAGATGCAACTAAGGTTCCGCTTTCCCTTGGCATACACCTCTCGGTGATCGGTCGCGTTCCCATATCTCTATGGTGAAACAGGGATGAACGTGATGTACGCAAGGTTGTTTCCATATCTGGAAATACTTCTCGCTTTGGTTAATGCATTCTTCCAACCTTCTCTCGATAGGCGGAATAAAATCTTCACTTCTGCTCTCACAGGTGAAGATGCCGTCAAGCATGCTTTAGCTAAACTTAGTTATTTCCTTAACACAAATTAACTTATTTGCTTAATTCTTGCTATTTACCCAAGGGAGTTGGGGTCATTGATTTATGCGTTGATCTTGGTGACTTGGCTTGCCCCGACGTGTGTTATGCGGACATCCAACTACAGGTAAGTGCCTTTCACAACTTAACTCTTATCAACATGGGTTTCCCATTGCGCTGAAAGTGGAGTTGTTGTTCTCAATTTTTTTTTAGAGAAAGAAGCAAGGTCAGAAACAAATACCCCACCCCCAAATTTAAAATGTGGCAATGTCCTCATTGCCAAAAGATTAAAATAAGTCATGCGATGATCATAGAATCCGTTGTAAAGAGAGTTTGAAAGAAATCTGGCAAACCCCTAACTTCTAGAAATATTTCGTGAGGTGACTATCTTAAGACTACGTTGACTCTAATATATACGAAAGAGATAGAAGCATATATTTTCATCATTGAAATCATACATGGCAAAAAACAGAATGCGGTAAACTACTAAATTTATCTACTTGTTAAATGATTGCGGTAATCAAGGAGGATCTAGTGATAAAACTTTGAAAACTAAAATGCAATGTGATAGTGCAAAATTTGAAATACAGATAAGGAAGAGTACACCCCCAAATTTTGCGTTGTTGCCCGCATTGTGTATTGATGCATCCATCCTTGCGACGATCTTTGCTTCTGTGGATTGCGGTGATGGAATGAGATCATTTGCTTCTTCTTGCCTTAATCATTATAAACAGACGAAGAGAAGGTCAAATGATTTTAAAATAAAACAAGTTTTTTTTTTTTTTTTTTAGAGAAAGAAAAATGAGTAAGATACCGATAGCTTAGACAAAAGTAAAGTGACGAAGGGATAAGAGTTCAAGATTCATGTAAGAGGGTAGTCCGGATTTTTCAACTTTGTGGAGGGTGTTTCTAGCTGGAAATCTCCTCCGCAATATGCCTTGATCCGTTTTCCATTAACTTTAAATGTTTGACTGCCATCCTCGGTGATCAGTTCCACCACACCACGTGGAAATATTTATTTGATAATGAAGGGACCAGACCAACGTGATTTTTATTTTCTCGGGAAGAGCCGCAATCTTGAATTGAAGAGTAAGACCTTTTGCCCAACTTGGAGGTTTCTAGCACATATGCGTTTGTCATGCCATCGCTTGGTGCGCTCCTTATAAATCTTCGCATTTTCATATGCGTTGATCTTCTATTCTTCTAGCTCGACCAGCTGCACTTTTGCACTTTCCCTGCCTTCTTCAAATCAAAATTCAGCTTCTTGACCGCCCACAAAGCTTTATACTCCAGCTCCAAATGCAAATGACATGCCTTGCCAAATACCAACGCATAGGGGGACATACCTATTGGTGTTTTAAATGTGGTTCGGTATGCCCACAATGCATCATCAAGCTTCATTGCCCAATCTTTCCACGAAGATTTTACTACCTTCTCAAGTATAAACTTAATTTCTCGATTTGACACTTCCGCCTGGCCATTCGTTTGCGAATGGTATGCGGTGGCCACTTTGTGAAGGATATTGTCGGCCTAAAGACGTCCCGTTGCATATGAATTATAATTGGTATCAGAGTTATTCCGCAAGAGTTATTAGGCAGTAAGTGTCAGCCCAAGGCTTGGTAACTGCTGCAATCATGCCTTTCTCTAGGCTAAGAAGGTGGTCTAGGGTGGGGTGTGACAAGATATGCCCTGAATTTCTCCAATGCAAAAATCACACCCAGGAGTTCTTTCTCTGTGGTGGTATAATTTATCTGAGCAAGGTTTAAAGTTTTACTTGCATATTCGATGGGATGCAAAATTGTTTTCTTCTTTTGCATTAAGGCTGCTCCCATTACATACCCACTTGCATTGCACATGATTTCAAATGGCAATGAACACTCTGGCGCAATCAAGATGAGCGCGGTAATCAGTGCATCTTTTAAAACTCTGAATCCGTTAAAGCAATTGTTGTCAAGCTCAAACTTTCTGTCCGCCTCTAACAACACACTCAGTGGTCGTGCAATCTTAGAAACGTCCTTGACAAATCGTCTGTAGAATCCAACATGTCCCAAGAAGCTTCGCACAGCCTTCACGCTGGTTGGAGGTGGAATTTTTCAATTGCTTCAATCTTTGCTTTGTCCACCTCCAACCCTTCCCGGGAGACCTTATGTCCCAACACTATAGCCTCTTTCACCATGAAATGACAGTTTTCCCACTTGAGCACCAAACTCGTCTCCTCACATCTCTTCAGAATTTTCTCCAAATTGGCTAGGCAAACTTCAAAAGTGTTCCCATAAACGGAGAATTCATCCATAAATATTTCCACTGAGTCCTTGAGATTATCTGAAAAGATCGCCATCATGCACCTTTGGAACATGCTCGGTGCATTGCAGAGGCCAAACGACATGCGGCAGAAAGGGAATGTCCCATATGGGCAGGTGAATGTGGTCTTGTCTTGATCCTCAAGAGCTATCATGATTTGATTGTACCCGGTATACTCATCCAAGAAGCAGTAAAAATCATTCCCTGCTAGTCTGTCTAGCATTTGATCGATGAATGGCAAGGGAAGTGATCTTTCTTTGTGGCCGCATTCAACTTGCGATAGTCCATGCATATGCGTCATAAAGTTATGGTCCTTTGCGATATTAATTCATTTTTCTCATTTGGGACTATCATCATTCCGCACTTCTTCGGCACACATTGCACAGGGCTGACCCACGTGCTAGCTGCCATGGAATAGATAATGCCCCCATCTAGCCACTTGATAATCTCCTTTTTGATGACCTCCTTCATCATAGGGTTAAGTCTGCGTTGATTTTCAATTGTTGCCTTGTGGTCGTCCTAAAGACGAATGTGGTGCATGTAGTACACGGGGCTAATTCCTCTGATGTCAGCGAGCGTCCAGCCAATTGCTCGTACATGTTTCTTGAAAATGCTCATTAACGCATTCTCTTGATCTTCGTTGAGCGCAGAGGAAATTATCATTGGCAGCTTCTCATTCTGCCCCAGAAATGTGTACATCAAATGGGTTGGTAGGGTCTTCAGTTCAAGTGTTGGTGGTTCCACAAGGGAAGTTTGCATTGTTTTTCTTTCTCCTTTTAGCTCTTCTTCTTGCATTGCGATCATTTTTTCTTCTTTGTGTGTTTTTGCTACGATCGCATTGTAGGCAGGTACGGATGCATTGGCATCCTCTTCTTCACACTCTTCATTAGACTTTTCTTCTTCAATCAAATTTAGGTCATCATTAGAATCTTGCAGGTCTTCTTCATCTGAAAATTTCATGGCACGAATTATATTAAATTTGAGCTTCTGTCCGTTTATACTTAAAGTGATATCTCCTTTGTGCACATCAATTTGAGCACGACCTGTTGATAGAAAAGGTCGCCCTAAAATGATGGGCACATCTTTGTCGGCCTCATAGTCTAGAATGGTGAAGTCAGCTGGCAAAATAACTTTATCAATCGTGAACAACACATCCTTCACCATATCTTCTGGATGAACCAAAGATCTGTCAGCCAATTGAAGAGTCACTGATGTGGGCACAAGTTGCCCCACATTTAATTGTCTAAAAATTGACAACGACATCAAATTTATATTGGCCCCCAAGTCATACAGGGCTTGCACAATGTAGAGTCCTCCTATGGAGCAAGGAATAGTGAATCTCCCAGGATCGCTCATTTGGAACTTTGCGTGAATGCCACCGTGGCAAATTTTCCAGCACCTCTCTTCTTAGTTACCATGTCCTTTAGAAACTTGGCATAGGCAAGCATTTCCTCAATCACTTCACTGAAAGGAATGTTAACATGTAATTGTTTTAGCATAGATAAGAAGCATTGGTACTATACCTCTTCGTTTTTCTTCTTCCTTAGCCTATGAGGGAAAGGTGGTAACTGAACTTTCACGGTTCCCATTTCACTTGACTTCGAGGTCGACACAACCTCAGGTTCTACTGCTTCATTTTCTCTTTCTTCTTCTTGCGTTACTGCAATCTCAGGCTCATTTGCGATGGAAGTTGTTCTACTCTGATCCTTTTCTCCCTCCACAATCTTTCCATTGCACAATGTCATAACCTGACATTGCTCCTTACATGGTCCCCCTGGGTTACGTGGAAGTTCGGTTGAACTTGGCAACGCCCCTTGCGGTCTAGTTTTCAGCTCACTCGCAATCTGACCCATTTACAATTCGAGGTTGCGGATGGACGTAGCCTGACTTTGAAGCACTGTCTCGTGTGTCTCTATGTATTGCTTCAATAGGCTCTTCAGAGAAGAGGATTGCTATGGTTGTTGTGAGCTACTTGCTTGGTTGCTCTGTTGATCGTTGTTGCGTTGGAAGAATCCTGGTGGCCCTTCTTTTTACGTCACAGATTGAAAATTTTATTGTTAATTCTTCCAGGAAAAATTGGGGTGCTTTCTCCACCCAGGGTTATAAGTGTTTGAAAAGGGGTTATTTTTCAAAAATATACAAATTGTGGATTTTGCGGGCAATCTTCCATCGCATGCCCATCACCACAAGTCACACACCTTGTGGTGTTTTGACTTATTGCGTTGATTTGCCTACCTTGTGGTGTTGGGCTGTTGATCGCCATTCCTTAAATCAAATTCATCATTGCATTCATTTGGTTTTGTAATGAAACAATAGCACCATTGTTTGCGTCAAAATCTTTAAGTCTCAATCTATGGTCACTCTCTCTAGTCTTCATGGTTCTTGGAGATGCAGTCCAGGATATTGTTCACTTCATCGTATGTTTTGTCGAGCAGACCACCTGCGGCTTCCGCGTTGGCAGCGTCTGCGAAGCGAGATTCAAACCATGATAGAAAACTTCCATTTAAAGGCAGTCTGGTAACCCATTATGCGGAAGATCTCATAGCAACCTTTTAAATCTCGCCCATGCATCGCTGAGCGATTCGTCCATATCTTGATCAAAATTAGTAATAAGCTTCCTTCGTCTTGCGTTCTAGGTAGATGGAAAATACTTCTTCATGAATTTCTCCACCACCTGCTCCTAAGAAGTGATCTCTCCTGGTTCGAGTGAATAAGCCCATTTCCTAGCCTGATCATAGAGAGAAAATGGGAACAACGTTAGTCGAACTTCTTCAGCGGAGATGTTTGGGAACACAAAAGCATTGCAGATTTCAATCAAACTTCGGAGGTGGGTGTGTGGATCCTCGCCATGCCTTCCTCCGAATTGACCTGCAGTTTGGATCATTTGCAGCATCATCGGTTTCATCTCGAATCTACCTCCATCGAGGGTAGGCCTCATGATTCCTAGAGAGAAATCATAGAGGTTTGGCGATGCATAGTCCCTAATGGGACTATTGCGATCGTTTTCCAACAGAATCGAATTCACCATGACATTATTAACGTTTGGTGCTCCATTTCCAGGCTGCTCCACCATCTCTTTTTTGTCTGATTGTGGTTGTTGTTGGCGGTCTCTTAGTCTCCTTCGAAGTGTTCTCTCAATCTCTGGGTCGTAGTTCACCAGAGATTGAGAGTTCTGCAAAGAAATCACAAAAATTACTGTGAACAAAGTACCTTGCCGAAGTCCCAGGCAACAGCGCCAAAAACTTGATGCTTGGTTTTATGTGGTGGAAATATGCATGATATGCGTTGATGGAATTGCGTTGTGCACTCAAGTTTCCTCAGTGGAATTCAAGTGTAAATTCCTCTGAGTTTCCTGGTAAGTTTAGGGTCGAAAATAGGGACTTGTGAAAGTAGATTGCATTGGTAATTTTTATGAAAAGTTTGTGGTAACCAAGTAAATAAATAAGTGTTGGGTTTGTTGTTGCATTGATGAAAAAGAAATAAATAAAGGCGGCGGATTTGAGAAAGACAGTTGTGTTGATAGATTCAATGAGTATGCGATGAACGTGTTAAGAAGATCTTTAGCTAGCGTTACTCGGGGATGCGTCAGACTATGCGGTCATGTTACAACTATGCACAGTAAGTCATTTTCCAATATAAATGCGATGATCCTAAGTCTAGGACACATGTGTTGAATGCAAAGTGTCCATAAAGCTTATCCTTAAGTCTCTACTCTTGTCCTATGCATTGATGCAAATGCATGAAAGCAAGGTGACTGTAATGCTAAAAAATGGATTCCTTATTATGCATGCACTGTGATGATAGATAATGTGCTACATGATAAAGAGAATTTCTATGCGATACTATGCCTAAGTATATGCGTTGCTAATGATATGTTCGTAGTATGCAATGTAGTAATGCGTGTCACAAGTTTCCTTGCACTGAAACCAAGTATAATTCCAATGCAAGTTTCTCAGACTAATCAGAGGTCGAACACAGGGATTATTTTTGTTAATGCATTATTGATGTGATACATGCGACTGGTTTTTATCAATGAATAAAGAATGTGAGTAGCGATGAAATAAAATTGTGTTGATAAAATAAAATCCTAAACTAATATGATACATGGTACAAGATACATGATACATGATACTGATTTCGAGAACTGACTGTGAAGTTGTACAAAGAATCGATGTATGCGATGGCAAGTCTTTATGGATGAAGCAAAAATAGAAAGAGTAAATAGTGAGAACATCGCAAGTTTGTCAATTGCGTTACAAATGCTACTAAGATTCCGCTTTCCCTTGGCATACACTTCTCGGTGATCGGCCAGGTTCCCATATCTCTATGATGAAACAAAGATGAACGTGATGAATGCAAGGTTGTTTCCATCTCTGGAAATACTTCTTGCTTTAGTTAACGCATTCTTCCAACATTCTCTCGATAGGCGGAATAACATCATCACTTATGCTCTCACAGGTGAAGATGTTGTCGAGCATGCTTTAGGTAAACTTAATTATTTCCTTAACACAAATTAATTTACTCACTTAATTCTTGCTAATTACCAAGGGAATTAAGAAAACATCATGGAGAAAATGGATTACGGATGAACGGAAATAGACAGAGAGATGACAATGGTGATGATCATAACATTTAATACTAAGATTAAGCATTCGATACATGGTGTGACTGAAAGATTAAGGAAGATGAATACAAGTGATGAAATAGAGGTTAGAAACAAATACAGAAAGAGTGCCATCTTCTTAACACAGATCCTGAACGAAGATTGTGCTTGCTGGCATGTGGAAGTGGTGGAGAGGAAAGCTTCCCTCTCAGGCTTGCTTTCCTGGTAGAATTGACCTTCGCACAAAGCTTCAACTATGGGAATTGGAAGGATTCTCTGCTCGAAGACTCACCTCTTGACCTTATCTCATGGTTCGCCCGGATCTACTCTGTAAGTCGCTTCAGACCAATCTCTCTCTCAGAATTAGTATATGTGCGTCTCTATGTATTCATGTATATCTTTCAGTGAATTTGTAGAAGCTAATTATAAGCTAGGTTTGGCTCTTTGCATTTGTGGTCCCCACTATATGGTTATGGTAGTTCCTGAAATGGCGGAATGAGAAATTCCTTTTGTTATGCAATCAACCCATTAGAAATGCACAACTGAAAGCTATACATGTGTCATAATCCTCCGCAAATGAGTTTCTCTTTACATCTTCGTTCTATCGCCGCATGCGGTGTTGTTTTTTTATTACCGCATGCAGTTGAAATTGCATTGATCGCTAAGCTCTTGATTGATTTCGCATGCGCCGTCATTGCGTTGATCATCTCTTCATTCATAAATGATGGGCTAATGCAACGTAGATGCATTGTTTATTTTATGTTTGAGCCATGAACGCATGCGGTGACTGATTTCCTACAAAACAGATACTAAACCATTCTATTCTACCATCGCAATGGTGTTAGTAGGTGTATTGACGACATTTTATAATTCTCGCATTTCTTAGCCAATTTCTATACTATCAACGCAACTTTTCTTTCTTTTAGCTGCAATATCTAGATAAAGCAGTATAAATAACTTCTAATTCTACAAGTTATCACACCCCTATATTTAGATATATGCTTGTCCTCAAGCATATCTTCCACTAAGGCAATTTTATTCAGTTCTTATCCTAAATTTTGCGTCGATTGGTTGCTCCGAATGCTCGACCTTGGCAACATCACTTAACAATGCAATTTCCTTCTATCCTTGATAATTCATAAACATGCCCTACTTTATTCTTTTATACAACAAATCTCTACTAAAAAATCCCCTTCTTGTTTTGAATAGAATGTTTACCTCTTCATGCAAAAACAACTTGGTGTGTCTGTATGCGGTGGTTTAGTTTGCGACATTTTATTAGAGACTGTTGTTCATGGTTACACCCTTCATTTTGGCTTCTTCCCACGGGTGTCATGCGAACATCCAACGATGGAATGAAGCATACATAATACAAGATAATAACAAAGAATTAAGATTCCCTAGTTGTGCTAGCTAAATGCTTCTCAACCCATTCAACTGGTTTAGCTACTCATGCATGAATAACGGAGAGTGAACAGATATAGAGAAGGAAATTCAATTTTTATAAATGAGTTGAGTACAAAATAACAATGGAAGTTAAAGGTAGAGAGCCTGGTAGCAATTCCTGTCTGATCGAGGCTTTTTACACTGAATCTCTATTTTGATCTAAAGATGTTCCTGCTTCTGCAGGCGTCGGCCCTCTCTCTGTCTTGGAGCTTCTGGCGCTTTCCCAAGCTTAACGGAACGATCTACTAGGAAAACTTTCTTCCTCGCGTTCGCCTTAAAATGAAAGAAAACTATGGACTGAGGCGTGAACTTGTGGAACAAAAGATTGTAAAAGTTGTGAACCCCTCTTTTGAAGAATGCACTTGGTATTTATAGAGCTTCCATCGTGAAAGGCGGCTTCTCTCTCCTTGTTGTACAGATGGGATAGCTTTAATTCCTGATTGATGCGCCGGATAATTGTCACCGATAAAGCTGAATGTACTTCGTGACTGTTATCGACTGTCAACTTAATTTGGATCCAACTGTCATCAGCTTTCTGTCCCATCGCTCTTAATTATCCTTTCACCCGGATGCGCCCACCATGTTTTGCAGACCAAGTTGTGATGATCCTTCTCGAGCGAATATGTGCGAGCACGATCAACGCAAAGCCTTGTGGTGAAGTTGCGCTCGACCAATGAATTCCTATGATCGCAATCTTTGCATTGCGTTAATACATATTCTGCACAAAAATATAAAGATCAACTATTCTAATGCGTTGGATGTATGCGACCACAATATTATAGAATTTATGCTTAATGGACGTAATTTAACATATCTCATCAATGCAATCCAACATTGTTTAATAACTTAACACTATGATAATGTGCATTTCTGCCCGTTATCACACCCCCAAATTTAAACAATGCTTGTTCTCAAGCATAAGCTAAAGATTCCTTTAGCAAGTCAACTGCAAAGTTCTTTCCTATATTTCTCAAGAATACTTCGTTCAAATCCTATATATCGGAATTTCCTTAAGTGTTATTCAAGTCTCTTCCTAAAATATTTCTAAGACCTAGGGATTGCAAGCTTAACTTTCAAAGGATTGTCATGGTATGCTAACATAGTCAACTATTTGGTTTGTGAGCAATTTCCAGAGGATTATACTGACCACCAGAAGAGGAGGCTTAAGTATGAATGCAGATCATATTTTTGGGATGAGCCGAATCTGTATAAAAGGGGGGCAGACTAGATTCTGCGACTATGCGTACCAAATGCTGCTCAACAACGCATCTTATCGCAATGTCATGACTCACCATATGGTGGGTGATGCTTATTTTTATGAATGGGTGAAAATTATGGGTGTTATGTGTGGATGGATAGCATTGCGCACTCAAGTTTCCCCAACGGAATCCAAGTGTAAATTCCTCTGAGTTTCCTGGTAAGTCCAGGGTCGAACACCTACTTGTGAAAATAGTTGCATTGGAGATTTTGATGAAAACTTGCGGTAACAGGTTAAATAAATAAGTGTTGGGGTGTTGTTACGTTAATGAAAATAATAATAAATACGACAGAGTTTGAAAAGAGTTGGTAAAGGGGAAATATGATGAATATACGGTGAACGGGTTAAGAAGGGATTTGGCTAACACTGTCTAGGAAGCGTTCATGCTTTGCAATCATGCAACATGCATACAATAGTACACCACCTCTCGACGTGAATGCCACGACTTCTAAAGCTAGAACGCATGTGATAATTATGCAATAAGTCTACACGGTTACACATAACCTTTATCTTTATTTATGCAATGACAACCTGACATTCACACAAATATGCGACCACATAATATCATTCCTATTCCTATGATGCACGCGATGCAAGCTAACAAATAGAGCTTATTTCTAAGTCCCTATCTCTTGTTTATGCAAGCCTAATCTTGCTCTTTCAAGCCAGATTCTAACCTAGCTCTCTCAAGACATTAGGTTCTTTCTTTAGATTCTCTCTCGAGTAACTCTAAAGGGATGTTTTGCAAAACATAAAACAAGACAATCGTAGGTAATGAACTTCCTAGATCATGTTAGCTTAGTTCCTCTCAACCGATTCAATAGCTTAGTTCCTCTCAACCGATTCAACTAGTTTAGCTACTCATGAGTATTAAGAGAGTGAGCACATGTAGAAATAGAACTTCCATTGAATAGATATAAGATGAAGTACAAAATAACAATGCAAGTAAAGTAAAAAGCCTGGAGCAATTTCTTGCCACCAGGCATTACACCGTTTCTACTCGTGCTCTAAAGATATTATCGCTTTCGCAAGAGTCGACCCGCTCTCTGCTCTTACGCCCCAAGGTTCTCTCTTGAGCTGCCTTGGACGATCTCCGACGTCACCACTCTCCTCTAGCTCCACCGTAAATGATAAAGAAAACTATGCACAGAGGTGTGAACTTGTAAAAAGGAAGTAATCGACTGCTTAACCTCTTAACTGAAGAATGAACTTGCTATTTATAGGGCATCAAAAGTGAAAGGTGGCTTCTCTTTCGGTTTTACAGATGGGATAGTTTTAATTCCTGACTGACGCACCAGATATTTGTCACCGATAAAGCTAGATTTACTTGTGACCGTTATCGGTTGTCAACTTAATTTAGATCCGACTGCTGCCAGCTTTCTGTCCCATCGATCTTAATTGTCCTTTTGTCCAGATGCACCCACCATGTTGCGGTGATTCTTCTTGTGGGAATGTTTGCGAGCACGATCAACGCAAAGTCTTGTGGTGAAGTTGTGCTCGACCGATGTATTCCTATGATTACATTCCTTGCATTGCGTTAACACATTATTTTGCACAAAAACATAAAGATCAACTACTCTAATGCGTTGGACGCATGCGATCACAAAAGTATAGAATTTAGGCTTAATGGACACAATTTAACATGTTCTATCAACGAAATCCAATATTGTTTAAGAACTTAGCACTATGATAACGTGCATTTCTGTCTGTGATCAGTGGGCACTTTGGAGGACAATGCACCACAGCCAAAGTATTACAGAGTGGATTCTATTGGCAAACATTGTTTAAGGATGTAGCTGACTACGTGATGAAGTGTGACCGATGCCAACGCACAAGTAACATTTCATGGAAACATGCAATGCCTATGAACACCGTTTGGGAACTAGAGTTATTTGACGTCTGGGGTATCGATTTCATGGGACCATTCCCACCATTGACTGGTAAAAATTATATTTTGTTAGCCGTCGACTACGTATCCAAGTGGGTAGAAGCAGTGGCATGCACCGCAAGCGATGCGACGGTAGTCTCTAAATTCCTGAAGAAAAACATTTTCACTCGTTTTGGCACTCCACGTGCCATAATAAGCGATGAAGGGTCTCACTTTGTCAATCATACCGTCAAGGAACTGCTGCGCAAATATAACATTCTCCACAAAGTGGCCACCGCATACCATCCGTAGACGAATGGTCAGGTCGAGTTTTCCAACCAGGAGATCAAGCTGATACTTGAGAAGGTGGTAAGGCCTTCATGAAAGGATTGGGAAACAAAGCTCGACGATGCATTGTGGGCATACCGGACTGCATTGAAAACACCCATAGGTATGTCCCCGTATGCATTGGTATTTGGTAAGGCATGTCATTTGCCTTTGGAGTTGGAATACAAAGCACTGTTGGTAGTGAAGAAGCTAAACTTTGACTTGAGGAAAGCAGGAGAAGCGAGAAAACTTCAATTGGTCGAGCTGAAGAAATGGAGGATTAATGCATATGAGAATGTAAAGATTTACAAGGAGCGCGGAAAGCGCTAGCACGACAAACACATATGCAATAAGAATCTCCAAGTCAGGCAAAGGTTCTTACTATTCAACTCACGACTACGGCTTTTCCTTGGGAAATTTAAGTCACGTTGGTCAGGACCATTCATAGTTAGAGAGGTATTTCCGCATGGCGCGGTCAAATTATCGAATGATAACGAAATCTGGTACATTGATTTATATCTTTCAGCATGTGCATGAATGTGAATGTGAATGACGTTATCTCTTATGCACACTACGTCTGATTATATGCGTTGTTAATGATATGCTATGGAGTAATGCATGTCACAAGTTTCCTTGCGCTTAAACCAAGTATAATTCCAACACAAGCTTCTCAGAATAATCTGAGGTCGAACACAAGGATTGTTTTCGTTAATGTGTTACTTTTGTGATACATGCAACCGGTTTAACAATGAATAAAGAATTTGGTTTATACAGGAATGTAAATTTCGATAAAATAAAATTGTGTTGATAAAATAAAATCCTAAACTAAAAGGATACAAGATACAAGATACATGATACAAGATACTGAGGTCGAGATTGACTATGAAGTTATACAAAGGATCGTGGTATGCGATGGTAAGTCTTTATGGATGAAGCAAAAAAAGATAGAGTACATAGTAAAAACAACGCAAGTTTGTCAATTGTGTTAAAGTAACTAAGGTTCTGCTTTCCGTTGGCGTACACCTCTCGGTGATCGGTCGCGTTCCCATATCTCTATGGTGAAACAGGGATAAACGTGATGAACTCAAGGTTGCTTCCATCTCTGGAAGTACTTCTCGCTTTGGTTAATGCATTCTTCCAACCTTTTCTCGATAGGTGGAATAACATCTTCACTTCTGCTCTCATAGGTGAAGATGTCGTTGAGAATGCCTTAGCTAAACCTAATTATTTCCTTAACACAAATTGATTCACTTGCTTAATTCTTGCTGATTACCTAGGAAATTAGGAAAACATCATGGAGAAAAGGGATTATGGACGAATGGAAATAGACAGTGAGGTGATGATGGTAATGATCATAACATTTAATACTCAGATTAAGCGTTCAATACATGGTGTGAATGAAAGATTAAGAAGATGAATACAAGTGATGAAGTAAAGATTAGAAAAAAATACAGAAAGAGTGTCAACGTCTTGACACAAATCCTGAACGGAGATTATGCTTGTCGGCGTGTGGAAGTGGTGAAGAGGAAAGCTCTCTTCTCAGGCTTGCTTTCCCGATAGAATTGACCTTCGCACAGAACTTCAACTACGGGGATTGGAAGGATTCTTTGGTCAAAAACTCACCTCTCGCCCTTGTCTCATAGTTCTTCCCGGATCTACTCTAGATAGTCGCTTCATACCAGCCTCTCTCCCAAAATTAGTACATGCACGTTTCTATGTATCCATGTATATCTTTCAGTGAATTTGTAGAAGCTATTTATAGGCGAGGCTTGACTCTTTGCAATGGTGGGCCCCACTATATGGTTAAGGTAGTTCCACAAATGGCGGAATGAGAAATTCCTTCTGTTACGCAATCAACCCGTCAGAAACGTACAACTGAAAGCTGTACACGTGTCAGAATCCTCTGTAAATGCGTTGTTCTTTACATCTTCGATCTATCGTCGCATGCGGTGATGTTTTTGATTACCGCATGCGGTTGAAATTGCGTTGATCGCTAAGCTCTTGATCGATTGTCTCATGCACAGTCATTGCGTTGATCATCCCTTCATTCTTGAATGATGGGTGCCATGCAACGTAGATGCGTTGTTTCTTTTATCTTTGAGCCATTAACGCATGCGGTGACTAATTTCCTGCAAAACAGAAATTGAAACACTCTATTCTACCATCGCAATGGTGTTAGTGGGTGTATTGACGACATTTTATAATTTTCGCATTTCTTAGCCAATTTCTATACTATCGACACAACTTTTCTTTCTTTTTGTTGCAATATATAAATAAAACAGTATAAATAACTTGTATTTCTACAAGTTATCATACCCCCCAGATTTAGATATATGCTTGTCCTCAAGCATATCGTCACTAAAGCAATATTGTTCGGTTTTATCCTAAATTTTGTGTCGATTGGTTGTTCCGAATGCTCCACCTAGGCAACATTCCTTAACAATGCTATTCCCTTCTATCTTTGATAATTTATAAACAAGCCCTGCTTTATTCTTTTATACAGAAAATCTCTACTCAAAAATTCCATTCTTGTTTTGAAAAGAATGTTTACTTCTTCATGCAAAAATAACTTGATACTACTTGAATGCGGTGGTCGGGTTGCGTTATTTAATTAGAGACTGTTGATCATGGTTACACCCTTCGTTTTGGCTTGTTCCCACGGTATCATGCGAACATCCAACTACGGTGGTGTGCCAATCTCAACTTCAACTCTTGTTTTTCAGCTGAGTTTTAATTTTGCTGGACAGAGGAGTTATCTCTTGTTTTTTTTTTTTGTTTTTTTTTTTAATCATGCGTCGTTCTTGGAAACCCACCTTCATTTTGGCTTGATCCCACGGGTGTCATGCGAGCATCCAACTACAAGCAAGTCCCTTTCATGACTTAACTCTTATCAGGTTGGGATGTTTGGGAATTTCCCTTGCACTGACATTGGAGTTTATATAATTTTTTTTTTTTTCATATCAACGCATTTTCCATCCGCTTGATCGCATATGCTCAAACCTTCCCCACCCCCAAATTTAGAGATGTGCAAGGTCCTCATTGCGTTGTTTTTGACATAATAGACAAAACACTTAGTCAAAATTTTGAAAAGTAGGTTTGAGCAGAGTTTTGAAGTATAAAAGGTAAAGCAGTGCTATTGCTATGAATTATCTTAGTGTCAGTCAGAAAATACAAAGTGGGGGAAATGTTGCTAAGGGTATGCATATAACTCATCATGGCAGCGCAATTAATAACACAAGATAAAAGATAAAGAACATCGCAATGATTGACAAAGGATGATAAATAAGAGGCTAACGCATACGGAAAGAATTGTTACTCAGTTGTATTAAAAATTCACCAAGTATACAAAGAATTACAAATAACGCAATACAGAATTTTAGCATGTACAAAGAATCAAGTAATTGCTTCTATACATAGAAATTAATAAATGAAGTAAAAATAAAAGAATGACCACAAAAGAATTTGTAGATTTATCGAGGAGGAGGTTTAGGAGGACGATTTTGTGGAGGAACACGAGAAGCTTCTTCAAAGTGGAGATGTTGCTGTAAATGCAAAGGCACCATATGACCATGTAGATAGGCTATCAAAAAGTTGAAGTACTCATGGTTACGCTCTGCCATTTGTCTTTGGTTCGGGTGGATCGTGTAGATATTACGTTGAATGTTGATCAGCACCTGCCTTGTCATCGCAACACTGCGTTGCAATTCTACTTGTCGCTCGTGTAACTCCGTTATTCACTGGCAGAAGAAATCATGTTGATGAGAGAGAAGAGAACGCATTTCTGCAAGGTCAGTAGCTAGGGATATGATGGTGGGTTGCACATGCGATGTTTCACCATCAACGTTTTGGGGTTGGGCGGAAGTGCCTTCACCCAAATCATGTGGGTCGTTAATATGCAGTGGTGGAGGAGAAAA
The DNA here is from genome assembly GCF_027475165.1 of Benincasa hispida. Taxonomy (NCBI): domain Eukaryota; kingdom Viridiplantae; phylum Streptophyta; class Magnoliopsida; order Cucurbitales; family Cucurbitaceae; genus Benincasa; species Benincasa hispida. The sequence continues at coordinate 40,468,030 of NC_143487.1, read as the reverse complement.
ATGCAGTGAAGATGAAGGGGAGGATGATGCTGCTGGAAATGCGTTGGGTGAATTAGAGGAAAGAAGGAGATTAGTAAAATGTTCAGTGAGTGAGGAAAGGGGTTTTGTAGGAGGGCTTGGAGGATGAATGACCAAAGGTAAGGGGTCCAACGATTCTTGATCTTGCGGTGATGGCTCTTGGACTTTTTCCTTGCCTTTGTCAACCTTGCGTTGTTTCTTAGGCTTGCTGCTGCGGTGCATTTAAATCGATAATGGGCCTTTTCAGTGGAAGCTTGGGGCAATGAAGGGAATCTTTGAGAAGCATTCTCAAAATCTTGACATTGATGAGACCATGGACTTCCGGCATTGGTTCTTCTTCAATACCTACACCCAATGAGAGGCATAAGCTCGAAACTGTCCAAGGAAAGAAATACTGGCCTCTTACATGCCCCACAAAACATCGAATCTACTTTGCGATCAACTGGCCCACATCTATTGGAATGTCGCGTGCTATGCAGTATGCGACCATTACTCTATCCCTCGAAACTGTTTTGTCATGAGAGGTCAGGATAAGTCGCCTTTTCACAAAATACACCCAAAGCCGCACTTCTGAATGCAAGGGTTTTGATGCCTTTTAAGGAGACCGACCACTGAGTGCCCAGTTGCGTTAATAACTTCAGCGCATCTTCCATTTGTTCTTCTGTGAGATCATCAATAATTTTTTTACCCGGCACCTCCGGGATGTCCTTCATCTTATATAACTCGTTGATATCCCTTGCACTGAAAGGCATTACCTCTCCTTTCATGATCACCGCATCTTTGGCGCCATGGAGTCGTCCATTATAGAAAGCTCGCACTACCATTGGGATTACGATGGATGGGCATTGGCAGAATGTTTCCCATCCATGCTCTAACACAACACTTGTAATTAAGTTTGGTAGTGGTGTTGGTGCAGGAAAGAACCCCATTTCCATCATCATGTCTTCATTCTCTTTCTTCTTTGATGGGCGTTCTTTAGCCACCGCAAGCTTACTGCTTTCCGCTTTTGCTTTTCCCTTTTCTTTTGCCAATGCAAGGTGTGCTTTGTCTTGTCTCCGTCTCATTCCTTGCGCCGTTCTTCTTTTTCCCACTCCACAATTTATTTACTTTTTTTTCCTCTTATGCGCTGAACATTTGCTTTGCACCTTTTCTCCTTCTCTTCATTCTTCTTCTTTTCTTCCTCTTCTTCTTCACTCATTTCTCTTTCAAATTGCGATGAGGCCAACAATATGTGTTGTTCATCCTGGAGCCTTTTTATCTCTTCTTCCGTTGCAATTGCGTTGTTACGGTGCACTTTTTCATCATGTAGTATTCTTCTTAAATCTCCTTCTACAATGATTTGTTACGCTCGTAACATCTTTTCTTGTTTTTCTTCTTCCTCTCTTCTTCTTCTTTCCTTCTCTTCTACTATACTTTGCGAAAATTGTGGGTCGATTGCTGACCCTTGCGTCATATTCTCCTTACGACGCCGCATAAGAGGGGTGATGTCTGGATCCTCTCCATCGTCAGTCGCAACCATTCTTATTTGCGTTGATTCCTTTTCAGATTGCCCTGATTCTCTTCGTTGCATTGACACCCCCCCATCCACCCTTGTGGTGGTGGATTCTCCATCGACTTCTGGGCTCTCAACCCTCTTTATATTTTCCTCCTTCTTCTTCAAGCGCTTCCCTTCTCGCTTGCATTCCCTCTTCTCACTCGCTTTTCTTTCTTTCTTCTCCTCTTTGGTCGGGCTTCTTCCTCACCTTCTGCCCTCTTTTCCTTGTTGTTGTTGTTCTTCTTCTCCTCAACCATTTCAGGCTGCTTCTCCGCCACTACTTCTTCCAAAGCAACCTTGGTGGGTCCCTCAAAGCTTTCTCCATCTCTTCTTTCGAAGGTAATGGCTGATTAACAACCCCAGCTTCAGGCAGCCCTCCTTCTTTATCCATATTACTTAGTATGCTCCCAAACACTTCCTTGTCATCTCTTTTCTTCTTCTCGCTTTTCGATGACAATGTAGGGAGTGGGGCACTCTCCGTGCTCTGCCCCTCTTTAATTTGTAATGGTCTGGCTGCTAAAGGCTTTCGCCGAGGTTTTCCGACAATTCGTGGGATGGGTTTTGGTTGGGCAGTGAGGCGGCAGCTTGCTACGAGGAATGCTGCCTCTATTGTAGTGATTTGGGCCGGTGAGGGTGATGAGGGTAAAGAGGATGAATGAGGAGATTGATCGGCCATGGTTGTACTGAGTGAACGAGTTGGGAATGTTCTTAGGGTTTAGAAAGAAAGCTTGAAGGTCTGGGTATGCAGAGCTGCGCTTAGGACGGGCAACAATGCATGCATCAGCGCAACACACCCCTCAACTCAACGCATTTCTGGAGGACGGGCGCATGGTATTTCTACTGGCCAACACTATCTCGCTAAGGATGGGCGCAAAATACATACGCGTGCAACTTTTCTTTCTTTTTGCCGCAATATCTAATTAAAACAGTATAAATAACTTATATTTCTACATGTTATCAGAACCAACATATTCAAAGTTAATGGGCAACGAGTAAAAGTGTATCAAAGACAAGGCTGGCATCGCCAAGTCGACTCCGTGGAACTAAGAAACTCTGAATAAGAAAGAAGTAGGTGGTCCATGCACTATCAGACGGTCAAACTTCATTAAGGACGCAAGTTTTGTGAAGTACCTGTTGGAATCATGAAATCTTCAACTTTTCTCTACCCCTCAGAATTTTCATTTTACTGTATCTTTTCAGTTCATTATTCAAAAAAAAAAAAAAAAAAGTCATGCTGAACGATTGCGGTAAGAGATTTTGTTCTTGTTTAAAATTTTTTGACCCTCTCAATGTTTTTCTTGCAACGATCGAGGCGAACGATTGCGGAGGTGTTACACGAAGAAACAACTTATCTTATTCCACTACCGCAATCCAAAGAAGATAGATTGCCGCAAAGCAGGATGCGTCAACAAATAATGCGGGCGACAGTGCAAATTTGGGGGTTGTATTCCTCTTTGACTTTATTCCAAATTCTGCACTATCGCATCGCATTTTAATTTTGAAAGTTTTATCATCGCATCCTCTCTGATTACCGCAATAATTTAACATTGATAAATTTAGTAAGTCACTGCATGTTGTCTCTTTGCCAATTATGATTTCAATGATGAAATACATGTTTCTATTTTTTTCATATATACTAGAGTCAACTTAATCTTAGAAAAGTCACCTTGTGAAATATTTCTAGAAGATAGTGGTTTGCGAGCTTTCTTTCAAACTCTCTTTACGTAGATTCTTAAGAACATCGTATGAATTCTTTCAATTTTTTTGGCAATGAGGACATTGCCGCATTTTAAATTTGAGGGTGAGGTATTTATTTTCCGACCTTGCTATTTTTAGCTCTACAGAAAAAAAAAATTTGAGAATAACAACTCCACTGCCAATGCAATGGGAAACCCATGTTGATAAGAGTTGAGTTGTGAAAGCCACTCACCTGTAGTTAGATGTCCGCATGACACACGTGGAGGCAAGCCAAAACGAAAGTAAGTCTCCAGGATCAACGCATAAATAAATGACTGCAACTCCATTGCCAAGTAGGTATGAATTTAGTCTGAGGAAGAGCGCCTTGCTCATAGTTGGATGTCCGCATGACACACGTGGGGGAAAGGAAAAATGAAGGCGAGGTAATTGGATCAGAGCAAGGTCAGAAAAAAAATAACAATGTCAAAAATATGCAAGGATAAAAATCCGTCAACACCCCAGTGGAAAAGTTTTTTTTGAAATAAATCTTGCGATGTCCTAGAATCTAGTAAAGTCCTTTTGAAGGTTAAACTTGCGGTCCCTAGATCTTAGAAATATTTTCAGAGGAGACTTGAATAAGAATTGAGGAAATTTTTTTGTATAGGATTTGAATGAAGTACCCTTGAGAAATCTAGGAAAAAAGATTTGTGATCGACTTTCTAAAGAAAATCTTTAGCTTATGCTTGAGGACAAGCATTGTTTAAATTTGGGGGTGTGATAACGGGAAGAAATGCACGTTATTACATTGCTAAGTTATTGAACAATGAAGGTTTGCGTTGATAAAATATGTTAGATTATGTCTAAAAAGCATTAAGTTCATAACATTGTGGTCACATGCGTTCATCGCATCAGAATAGTTAACTTTTGTATTTTTATGCAGAACATGCGTTAACGCAGGGTAGAAAGTGCGATAACAAGAAATCAATGGTCGAGCACAACATTACGCAAGGCTTTACGATGATTTGTGCTCGCAAACATCTACTCAAGAAGGATTTCCGCATAGAGTCGGCGTAACTTGGTGGGCGCATCTGGGTGAAAAACATAATTAATCACGATGGGATGAAAAGCTGATGACGGTCGAATCTAAATTAAATTGATAAACCGCTAATGATAACAAGTACACTAAGCTTTTCAATGACAAATATTCGATGCATCAGTCAGACCATCCCATCTATGCAATCATAAGAGAGAAGCCGCTTTTCACCCCGAAGCTCTATAAATACCGAAGGCATCCTTCAGAAAAAAGGTTCGGTTCAGCAGTTCAAGTTTTTGTTCATAGTTTAGCCTATCCGTAGTTTTCTTTTATTTTTAAGAAGGCAGAGCAAGAGAAGAGAAGAGACACTGGAAGATCACTCAGGGAAACTCGAGAGAGAACCCAGAGGCATGGAAAGTAGAGAGCGGGCCGACTCTCGCGAGAGCGATATTATCTTTTGAACAAGAGAGAAAAGACAGTGTAAAAGCTTGTGAAGCAAGAGATTGCTACCAGGCTCTTTATTCTCTTCTTGCATTGTTATTTTGTATTTCAACTTTATATTTATATAATGGAAGTTCTTATTCTACATTTGTTCACTCTCTTAGCACGTATGAGTAGCTAAACTTGTCGAATGGGTTGAGAAGAACTAAGCTAACATGACCTAGGATCTTCATTGTTTGCGATTATCTTATTTTATGCTATCCCCAACATCCCTTTAGATCTACTCGAGAGAGTCTAAAGAAATAACCTAAGACATGAGAGAGCTAGGTTAGAATCTAAACTCAAGAGAGCAAGATTGGATTTGCATAAACAAGAGATAGAGACTTAGAGATAAGCTCTGTTTTCCAACATGCATCACATGCACCCTAGAGATAGGTTATGATATTATGTGGTTGGCTTATTTGTGTGTATGTCATTTTGTCATCGCATGGATAAGAATAGAGGCTTATATGTAGGTCCTATAGACTCATCACATATATCACATGCATTCTAACATTAGAAGCCGTAGCATTCGCATCGAGAGATGGTTTACTATTGTATGTGTGTTGCATGATCGTATAACATGAATGCATCCTATGAAGTGTTAGTCGAACCCTTCTCAACCCGTTCACCTCATACTCATTACATCTTCCATTTTATCAACTCTTTTCGAAACTCTGCCGCATTTGTTTATTTTTATTACCGCAACCAATAACATCCAACAACTATTTGAGTTACCGGTTACCGCAAAGTCTTCCTGAAAAATTACCACCGCATACCATTTTCCCAAGTCCTTAAGTTCGACCCTAGACTTACCAGGAAACTCAGTAGGGTTTATACTTGGGTTCCACTTAGAAAGCTTGATTGCTCAATGCATTTCCATCACCACATTTCATCCATAATTTCACCTCATAAAATAACACATCATGTATGATGGCCATCTTTTCTGAGTATCTTGAAGATTCTGTAGAAATTTTCATGGATGACTTCTCGATGTATGGCAAACATACGAAGTCTGTGTCAACAATCAAGAGAAGATACTAAAAAAATGTGAAGAGACAAACCTTGTGCTAAACTGGGAGAAATGCCACTTCATGGTGAAGGAAGGTATTGTGCTTGGGCACAAAGTCTCCAAGAACGGGCTAGAGGTGGACAAGGCGAAGATTGAGGTGATTGAAAAGCTCCCACCTCAAGCAAATGTGAAGGTTGTCAGGAGCTTCTTAGGACATGCTTGTTTTTATCGACGATTTGTGAAAGGCTTTTCAAAGATTGCATGACCATTGAGTGCGTTGCTCGAGGAAGAAAGAACATTTGACTTTGATGACCAATGCCTCAACGCATTCAAGATATTGAAGAATACATTAACAACCACACCTGTGTTGATCGCACCGGATTGGACATAGCCCTTTGAATTAATGTGCGACGCAAGTGGTTATGCGATGGGGGCAGTGCTGGCGCAAAAGAAGAAAACAGTGATACACCCCATCGTCTATAGCTAAACGTATTTTATATCTTTAATACAGATTAAGTTCTTAGTGATTCATATTGCTCATCAGGGGGTTAAGAGACATCATGAAGAAAGTGATTGATGGGTGAACGAAAATAGACAGAGAATGGTAAATGGAATCTATCGAAACATTTAATATTTCTATTAAACGTTTGAAACATGATGTGTGAATGAAGAGATAAAGAAAACATGAAATACACAATGAAAAGAGAGATAGAAGAGATACAGTTAAGTGCCAATGTCTTGGCACAAATTTGGTGGAGATCTGCTTGCCGGATAGGATGGATTTTATGGTAGGAAGAGCTTCCCTCTTAGGCTTGCTCCACCGGTAGAAGGCATTTCTGCATAGAGCTTCCAATCGGGTGTATGGAAGGTTGGATCTGAGATTCACCTCTCGGCCTTATCTCATCTTCGTCCTGGATTTCTTCTCTTAAGCACTCAGCTAGCACTCAGCTCAGCCTTTTCTCTCTACAATCTCGCAGCACTTAGCCCCGTATCAAGTAGCATACCTTTTCTCTGAAATCAATGGAGTATTTATAGGTGCAGATCTTTGACTCCGACCTTGTGGCCCCCACTTGATTGTTATGGTAATTCCGAAGATGGAAGGATATTATTCCTTTTATTATGCAATCAGACCACAAATTTTGGCAACCGTTAGTTGTACACATGTCTCAATCCTTCGCTCTTGCGTTGCTCAGCTGCATCTTTCGATCATAGGTTTGCATGCAGTGTTTGTTTTTATTACCACATGCGGTTGAAGCATAGCCCTGGACCGACTGTCGCATTGCGTCATCACTAGGTAATCATTTCTTCATGGTTGATTAATGGGCGCAATGTGACAGAGATGCGTTGATTAGTCTCTCGTGAGCCTTGAACACAAACGGTGACTTGGTCTCTTGCAAAACAGAGTAAAGTTCGGCTTGTCTTCCATCTTTTTGGTGTTAGTGGGTGTAATCACAAACATTTATAATTATTGCAATACTAGGCTAATTTTCATACAATTGGTGCATAATTACTAACTTTTAGCCACAATATCTAGATAAGATGACATAAATAACTTGTATTTCTACAAGTTATCATCTATGCGAGTAAAACCTTGAACCCTACTCAAACAACTTACACTACCACAGAAAAAGAATTGCTTGCAATGATATTTGCGTTGGAAAAATTAAGAGCTTACTTGTTGGGAACTAAAGTAATCATTCACACTGACAACTCGGAGATAAAATATTTGATGACAAAAAAAGATGCGAAGCCGAGATTGATTCGATGAGTTCTCCTCCTTCAAGAATTTAACATGGAAATCATTGATCATAAGGGGACGGAGAACCAGGTTGCTAACCATTTGTCAAGATTAGAAAATCTAGAAGTCGACCGCAACTAGTCAGAGGTGAATGCAACTTTCCCAGACGAGCAACTATTTAAAATTGAAGAACTACCATGGTATGCGGACATGGTCAATTTTCTAGTTTGCAAACAATTTCCTGAGGACTATACAGCCCACCAAAAGAGGCGGCTTAGACATGAATGTAAATCATATTATTAGAACGAGCCAAATCTTTATAAGAGGGGATTAGACCAGATTTTGTGCCTATGCGTACCAGACGCTGCTCACCAACACATACTATCACAATGCCATGACTCGCCATATGGAGGACACTTTAGAGGCCAACACACAGTAGCAAAGGTGTTACAAAGTGGTTATTTTTGGTCAACATTATTCAAGGACGTAAGAGACTATGCGATGAAATGTGACCGGTGCCAACGCACAGGAAACATTTCATGGAAGAATGCGATGCACGTGAACATCATCTTAGAAGTGGAATTGTTCAACATCTGGGGCATAGACTTCATGGGACCATTTCCACCATCAAATGGTCACAAATACATTCTACTAGCCATCAACTATGTTTCCAAATGGGTAGAAGCGGTATCGTGTGTCGCAAGCGATGCAGCGGTAGTCTCCAAGTTCTTGAAGAAGAATATTTTCACTCGTTTTGGCACTCCACGTGCTATAATAAGTGATGAGGACTCTCACTTTGTTAACCACATCATCAACAAATTGCTGCTCAAATATAATATCCTCCATATGGTGGCCACCACATACCACCTACAAACAAATGGTCAAGCTGAAGTGTCCAATCGGGAAATCAAGCTGATATTAGAGAAGGTGGTAAAACCTTCGCGAAAAGATTGGGCAATGAAGCTGGATGATGCCTTGTTGGCATACAGGACCGCCTATAAGACACCTATAGGCATGTCCTTGTATACGCTGGTGTTTGGAAAGGCATGTCATTTACTGCTTGAGCTGGAGCATAAAACATTGTGGCCAGTGAAAAAGCTTAATTTTGACTTAAAGGTCGTAGGGGAAGCAAGGAAACTTCAGCTGGTCGAGCTTGATGAATGGAGATCTCACGCATACGAGAATGCCAAAATCTACAAGAAGCGCGCAAAACGTTGGCATGGCAAACAATTATGCGAGAAGAATCTCCGAGTCAGACAAAAGGTCTTATTGTTTAATTCGCGACTATGACTCTTTCCCAGCTAATTAAAGTCACGGTGGTCCAGACCCTTTATAATCAAGGAGGTATTCTCGCATGGCACGGTTAAGTTATCCAATGAGGATGGGACTAACGCATTCAAAGTCAACGAGCAAAGAGTCAAAATATATCACGGAGAAGACTTGCACCACAAGAACACCTCCGTGTACATGTGAAATTCTGACTAAAGAAGAAGTGAGCAGTCTTTGCACAATCATGCGATTCAAATTCATCAGGGACGCAAGTTTTGTGAAGTATCCTTTGAAACCATCAATTCATGAACTTAATTCTACCTCTTCATATCCATTATCATATTCATTTACTCCTTTGCATTATGTTTTAAAAAAAAATTGCTAACTCTATCTTTTATTTGACCCTCTCAATGTTTTCTTTGCTATGATCGTGGTGAACGATTTCGGGGAGCTATGCGATCACTGAAAGACGCAACTGGTTTATTCTGCCACCACAATCGAAGAAAGCAGTTCGCCACAAAGAAGGATGCAATCACAAATAATGCCGGCGACAGAGAAAATTTGGAGGTTGTATCTTTCCTTGACTTTGTTATTCCAAATTTTGCACTCTCGCATCTCATTTTAACTTTAATAATTTTATCATCGCATCTTCTTTAGTCGGCGCAATCATTAAACATTGATTAATTTAGTAAGTCACCGCATTGTTTGTCTTTGCCAATTATGATTTCAATGATGAAACACATGCCTCTATTTTTCATCATATGCATTAAAGTCAACTTAATTTTAGTACAATCAAATTCATGAAATATTTCTAGAAGTTAGTGGTCCACCAACTTTCTTTCAAACTGATTTTTAGGAAACCTTCTAAGAGTATCGCATGAATTCTTTCAATCTTTCAGCAATGAGGACATTGCTGCGTTTAAATTTGGGGGTGCGGTATTCATATTAAACCTTGCTATTTTTAGGCATTAAAAAAAATCATAACGTTGCAATCGGATCTTGCTCGTAGTTGGATGTTCGCATGACACCTGTGGGGGCAAGCCAAAATGAAGGTAGGATTTGTGATCAACGCATAAATAAAATGATCGCAACTCCACTGCTAATGGGCATGAGTTTAGACTGAGAAAGAGCGCCTTACTCGTAGTTGGATGTCTGCATGACACATGTGGGGGAAAGCCAAAACGAAGGCTAGGCACTTGGATCAGCGCATGGTCATAGAAAAAAAAATATCTATACTACGCAAGGATAAAAATCATTTGAAAACTCCCCAGTTGAAAAAGTTTTTTTTATGAAATAAATCATACGATGCCCTGGAAACAAATAATTCTTTTTGAATGTTAAACTTGCGGTCCCTAAATTAGAAATATTTTAAGAAGAGACCTAGATAGAAATTAAAGAGATTTTGGTACGTGGGATTTGAATAAGGCACCTTGAGAAATCTAGGAAAGAAAAAGGCGGTCGACTTTCTAGAGAAAATCTTTAGTCTACGCTTGAGAACAAGCATTGTTTTAAATTTGGGGGTGTGATAACGGGCAGAAATGCACATTATTACAATGCAAAGATATAAAACAATGTAGGATTGATAACTTGTAGAAATACAAGTTATTTATGCCACCTTATCTAGATATTACGGCCAAAAGTTAGTAATTATGCGCCAATTGTATGAAAATTAGCCTAGTATGACAATAATTATAAATGTTTGCAATTACACCCACTAATGCCAAAAAGATGGAAGACAAGCCGAACTTTACTCTATTTTGCAGGAGACCAAGTCACCGCTTGTGCTCAAGGCTCATGAGAGACTAATCAACGCATGTCTGTCACATTGCGCCCGTCGATCAACCATGAAGTTACGATTACCGCAGTGGCGACGCAATGCAACGGTCGGTCCAAAGCTATGCTTCAACCGCATGCGGTAATAAAAACAAACACCGCATGCGAACCTATGATCGAAAGATGCAACTGAGGAACGCGAGAGCGGAGGATTGAGACACGTGTACAACTAACGGTTGTGCAGAATTTATGGTTTAATTGCATAACAAAAGGAATAATATCCTTCCATCTCTAGAATTACCATAACAATTAAGTGGGACCACAAGGTCGGAGTCAAAGATCTGCTCCTATAAATACCCATTGATTTTAGAGAAAAATATGCTATTGGATACGGGGCTAAGTGCTGTAAGATTTTAGAGGGAAAAGGCTGAGCTGAGTGCTGAAGAGAAGAAATCCGGGAAGAGAACAAGATAAGGCCGAGAGGTGAATCTCAGATCCAACCTGCCATATACCCAATCGAAGCTCTATGCAAAGACGCCTGCTACCGGTGGAACAAGCCTGAGAGGTAAGCTCTTCCTGCCATCGAAACCATCCTATCCGGCAAGCAGATCTCCATCAAATCTATGCCAAGACATTGGCACTTGTTTGTATCGTTTCTAACTCTCTTTCATTGTATTTCATGTTTTCTTTATCCCTTCATTCACACATCATGTATCAAACGCTTAGTAGAAATATTAAATGTTTCGATAGATTCCATTTACCATTTTCCGTCTATTTCCGTTCACCCATTAGTCACTTTCTTCATGATGTCTTCTTAATCTCCTGATGAGCAATATGAATCACTAAGAACATAATCTATATTAAAGTTATAAAATACGTTTAGCTAAGACATGCTAGACGACATCTTCACCTATGAGAGCAAAAGTGAAGATGTCATCCTGATCTGTCAAGAGAAGGTCAAAAGAGTGCATTAACTAAAACGAGTAGCACTTCCAAACATGGAAGCAACCTTGCGTTCATTACGTTAGTCTCTGTTTCACCAAAGACATGTGGGAGTGCGGCCGATCACTAAGAAGTGTACGCCAAGAGAAGAGCGGAACAATATTTGTACCTTCAATCCAATTAAGAAATTGCGTTGTTTGTATTATTTGTCTTTCTCTTTCTATTCTGTTCATAAGACTTGTCGCCGCATTCCACATCTTTGCACAACCTTCACAGCCAGCCTTAATCCTAGCATGTTGTACATGAAGCTTGTATCTTGTAACATCTAGCTTAGGTTTATTGTATTTCTATGTTCTATCGCATCTTTACTGCTTTCCTTTATTTTACCGCACTTTACATACTTGTACAAACTCCTTTTTAAAAGATTGAAAACCTGGCCGCATATACCATGAACATATTGCAATAACCTAAACCATTTCCCCGTGTTGCCAATAGAAGAAAAGCAGGGTAGTTTAAGGGTCTGCAAAGTGAAGACCCACATGTCAACCTGACCAACTTCGTCGAGATATGCAGCAATTTCTCCTTACCTGGCATGACCCTGGAGAATATTAGGCTATATTTGTTCCCTTACACCTTGAGGGATGAGGCTAAGAAGTGGGCTTATTCACTGGAGTCCAACGAAATCACTTCATGGGAGAAATTGGTTTAGCGGTTTATGAAGAAGTTCTTCCCACCGGTTGTCAACGCAAGAAGATGAAAGAATGTGTTGAACTTTGAACAAAAAGAGAATGAGACCCTGAGCACCGTCTGGGTGCGATTCAGAAGATTGGTGAAAAACTACCCGTATATCGGGATTCCCGATTGTGTCTTGATGGAAACATTCTACAATGGCCTGAGCAGAGCAATGTAGGTTGTTGCTGATGCCTCTGCGGCAGGAGGTTTTATGGACAAGACATACACAGAGGCCAAAGTCATTCTTGGCCGCATCTCGCAGAATATGGATGACTGGATAGATGACGGATAAAGTAAAACTAGTCTTAAATGACTTTCTCTTTAAAGCATGTAAAGTATAACACATATAAAAACATGGCTTTAAAGGTACTAACGAATGCTGAGTATATTTAACACATATAAATAGCTTTTCAACAATTTCTCACACATGCTACGTTTAAAACATAACTCATGGTTTGCTTGGAAATCACTTTGTAAAACTTGCTGGCATGAGAATGATCTTCTATAAAACATGCTTTCTATAAAACAATGTAATTCAAACATTTTAGTCAAAATGTTTTAGTCAAATGTTTTAGTCACTCACCTTGATTGCTTAGGAGCTTTTCACTCTAGTAGCTTCCTTTTCTATCTCGGGCTCCCTTTTCACCCCTAGAATCCATATTCAACTTACAGCTTAGATTACTCATAGTTCTAAACCATATTTTGAGATACTTCCTTCTACAAACATATATGTCTCAGGAAGCTTACCCTAAAATTTGAGCTCATAACACCTCGTAGTTTGGCCGGAATAACAGAATCTTCAAGACTGACCCAAAGTTATCTGACAGCCTGACCCTTCTGTCTTCTCCTCAGTTTCCAGCCCGACCCTTTCGAGCTTTTCCTCTGGAACCCTACCCTGAAAACTAGACATTCAGAGCTTTCCAGTGGCTTTAGAATCACTTCAAATGCACAAGTAAATTGGGAGAACCTCTCGTCCCAAGTTTATGCTGCTTTCCAGATTTTACTGTCCAATGTGTCCTCTTTGAAATACTATGACCAACGCATGGATTTTGGCTTCAACGCAAGGTTTGCTCAAATCTCCCACCCTTTTTACTGTATTTTTGAATTGTGATCTAAAAATGAAGTCTCTTGGCCCTATTAATAGGCATCCAAACCTTACCGAAAGTCAACACCACCTACTTGGCTGCATGTCCAAGTGTTTCTCCCATATACTACCAACACATCATTTTGAACTGCGCAATCTATGTGTCTTCCTCCTATGTAACCAACGCATGAGCTTCTAATCTGATGCCAACACCTCATATTCTTAAAGCTTAAGGCTTTCCTCCCAAGAAGACATATGGTTTGATGACGTTTTCTAGGTGATGTCATCCTTTATATGCATCCAACTCTTGGATGTTCAACGCATAGTTCATACTCAATGGATAGCCTATAATCAACGCATAACAAGCCACTTACTACCATTGCAATCCAACTTAGCCATCGCAAGAGCTAGCCATCACCAACGCATAGGGTGACCGTCCATCCTCGATGCATGGCTCACTAGGCAGCATCGCACGGCTTGCTTGGCATGGGCGCATGGTGCTGGCCACTGACGCATGGGCTTGCTGCATAGGCTGGCCGCTCGATGCATGGGCATGCTGCATAGTCTGGCCATCACTCACTCGCTCGATCGTATGGGCATGCTTGGCTGCATGGGAATGCACGACACATTGATGCTTAGCATGGAGCTTTGACGCACGGGCATGGCCGCTCGGCAGGGCACTCAACGCATAGGCGTGGCCGCTCGACACATGGCAAGGGCATCTGGCTGAGGCTACTCGATGCATGGCAGGGGTGTCTGGCCGAGGCTACTCGAAGCATGGCAGGGGCGTCTGGCTGAGGCTACTCTACACATGGCAGGGGCATCTGGCTGAGACTACTCGACGCATGGCAGGGGCGTCTGGCTGAGGCTGCTCGACGCATGGCAAGGGCGTATGGCCGAAGCTGCTCGACGCATTGGGCAGCCTACCAACGCATGTCTTGCCTACCCTTGTGCCTTCCAATGCATCACCTCCATCTTCCTTCCTTCAGCCGCATGCCATCATCAACACACCCTTCCAACGCATTGGTCCCTTCAAACACATCCCACACAAAATTCTATACTTAGCCAAATTTCCAAATTTTCCCCAAAAGTCAAACTTCCAAATTTCCTCTTTTCTTCAAATCTCTACTCTTTTCTCTACCATTACACACTAGTTTCCACATCAACCTACTTACCACACTATTCTTAATAGAGAACATACTTAGAGAAATTAGGATTCGGGGTTCACATTTACCTCTCACTTATAAAAATTTTGTCCTCGAAATTTCGCTACAAGTCCGTCAATTAAACAACTGCGGCTACTTGTTTCTAATTTGCTCTTCGGCTTCCCACATCAATTAAACAATTAAACAAATTGTGCTCGCAAACATTCACACAAGAAGAATCACCGCAACTTGGTCAATGCAATATGGTAGGTGCATCCGGGTGAAAGAAAAATTAAGATCAATGGGACAGAAAGTTGACGGCAATCGGATCCAAATTAAGTTAACAGCCGATAACGGTCACAGAGTACATCCAGCTTTATCGGTGACAATTATCCGGCGCATCCATCAAGAATTAAAGTTGTCCCATCTGTACAACAGGGAGAGAGAAGCCACCTTTCACCTTTTATGCCCTATAAATACCAAGTGTATTCTTCAAGAAGAGGTTAAGCAGTCGTTCACTTCATTGCTATTACAAGTTCACGCCTCAGTTTATAGTTTCTTTTTCCATTTTACGCCGGAGAACGCCCAGAGCAGCTCAAAAGAGAACCTTCGGGCGTAAGAACAGAGAGCGGGACGACTCTCGTGAGAGCGAGAATATCTTTAGAGCACGAGTAGAAATAGTGTAACCGCCTGGTCGCAAGATATTGCTCTAGGCCCTTTACTATACTTGCATTGTTATTTTTGTACTTCATCTCATATCTATTCAATGGAAGTTCTATTTCTACATATGCTCACTCTCTTAATATGCATGAGTAACTAAACTAGTTGAATGGGTTGAGAAGAACTAGGCTAAAATGACCTAGGAGGTTCATTGCTTGCGATTGTCTTGTTTTATGCTGTGCAAAATACCCTTTAGAGTTACTCGAGAGAGAATCTAAAGAAAGAACCTAATGTCTCAAGAGAGCTAGGTTAGAATCTGGACTCGAAAGAGCAAGATTAGGCTTACATAAACTAGAGGTAAGGACTTAGAGATAAGCTCTGTTTGTCAACTTTCATCGCATGCATCCTAGGAATGGGAGTGATATTATGTGGTCGCATATTTGTGTGAATGTTACGTTGTCATCGCATAAATAGAGATAGAGGTTTATGTGTAAACCCTGTAGACTTATTGCATACTTATCGCATATGTTCTAGCCTTAGAAGCCGTAGTATTCACGCCGAGATGTGGTTTACTATTGTATGCATGTTGCATGTTCACAAAGCATGAACGCATTCTAGGGAGTATTAGCCGAAACTTTTCTCAACCTGTTCATCGCATTATCATCGTATTTCCCGTCTACCAACTCTTTTTAAACTCTTCCGCATTCGTTATTCATTTTCGTCAATTCAAACAACAAACCCCATGATTTATTTATCTAACTAGTTACCACAAGTTTTCATAAAAATTACCAACGCTACAATTTTCACAAGTCCCTGTATTCGACCCTGGACTTACCAGGAAACTCAGGGAAATTTACACTTGAATTCCGCTGGGGAAACTTGAGTGCACAACGCAATCCATCAACGCATGGAATCCATATTTCCATTCACTAAAATTAACGCATCAAGTTTTTGGCGCCGTTGCTGGGGACTTCAGCAAAATAGTTGTTAACGGTAATTTTTGTGATTTCTTTATAGAAATCTCAATCTCTGGCGAACTACGACCTGGAGATTGAGAGAACGTTTCGAAGAAGATTGAGAGACCACCAACAACAACCACAATCCAACAAAGAAGAGATGGCGGGGCAGCTTAGAAATGGAGCACCAGATGATAAAAATTTCATGGAAAATCCAATTCTGTTGGCAAGCGATCGCAATAGGTCCATTAGGGACTATGCATCGCCAAACCTCTATGATTTCTCTTCGGGAATCATGAGGCCTGGTTAGACGGAAGTAGATTTGAAATGAAACTGGTGATTCTGCAGATGATCCAAACTGCAGGCCAATTCGGAGGAAGGTGTGGCAAGGATCCGCATGCCCACCTCCGAAGTTTTATTGAAATCTGCAATACTTTTGTGTTCCCAAACATCTCTACTGAAGAAGTTCGACTAACGTTGTTCTTATTTTCTCTCTGTGATCAGGCTAGGAAATGGGCTTTTTCGCTCGAACCAGGAGAGATTACTTCTTGGGAGTAGGTAGTGAAGAAATTCATGAAAAAGTATTTTCCACCTATCGAGAACGCAAGACGAAGAAAGATTATTAGTAATTTTGAACAAGATATGGACGAATCGTTCAGCGATGCTTGGGCGAGGTTTAAAAGGTTGGTCCGATATTGTCTGTATAATGGGCTACCAGACTGCCTTCAAATGGAAATTTTCTATTACAGTTTGAATCCTACTTTGCAGACTGCTGCCAATGCGGCAGCCGCTGGTGGTCTGCTTGACAAAACTTACGAGGAGGTGAAGAATATTCTGGACTACATCTCCAAGAACCATGAAGATTGGAGGGAGAGTGACCAGAGTTTAAGAATCAAAGATTCTGACACAAATAACGGTGCCATTGTTTCATTACAAAACCAAATGATCGCAATGATGAATTTGATTCATTGAATGGTCATCAGTAGCCCAACACCACAAAGTGGGCAAATTAACGCAATAAGTCAAAACACCGCAAGGTGTGCGACTTGCGGTGATGGGCCAAAATCCACAGTCTATATATTTTGTAAAGAATAATTCCTTTTCAAATACTTACAACCCCGGGTAGAGAAACCACCCCAATTTTGCTTTGAAAAATCAACAACAAAATTTTCAATCTGTGGAGCAAAAAGAAGGATCACCAGGATTCTTCCAACGCAACAACGGTCAATAGAGAAACCAAGCAAGTAGCTCACAACAACCAATGCAATCTTCTTCTCTAGAGAGCCTATTGAAGCAATATATAGAGAAAAACGAGACAATGCTTCAAAGTCAGGCTACATCCATCCACAACCTTGAATTGAAAATGGGCCAGGTTGCAAATGAGCTAAAAAGTAAACCACAAGAGGCGTTGCCAAGTTCTACCGAGCTTCCACACAACCTAGAGGGATCAAGGAAGGAGCAATGTCAGGTTGTGACAATGCATAGTGGAAAGACTATGGAGGGAGAAATGAAGGATCAAAGTAGAACAACTTCCATCGCAACTGAGCCTGAGATTGCGGTAACGCAAGAAGAAGAAAGAGAGAGTGAAGCAGTAGAACCCGAGGTTGGCCGACCTCAAAGTCAAATGAAACGAGAACCGTGAAAGTTCAGTTACCACCCTTCCCACAGAGACTAAGGAAGAAGAAAAATGAAGAGGTACAGTACCAACACTTCCTATCTATGTTAAAGTAATTAGATGATAACATCCCTTTCAGTGAAACGATTGAGGAAATGCCTACCTATGCCATGTTTCTAAAGGACATGGTAACTAAGAAAAGAGGCACTGGAAAATTGGCCACGGTGGCATTAACGCAAAATTCCAAATCTATTATTCCATCGAAGATGAGCGATCCTGGAGCTTCACTGTTCCTTTCTCCATAGGAGGACTCTATATTGGGCAAGCTATGTGTGATTTAGGGGCCAGCATAAATTCGATGCCACTGTCAATCTTTCGACAATTAAATGTGGGGCAACTTATGCCCACATCCGTGACTCTCCAATTGGCTGACAGATCTCTCGTTCATCTAGAAGGTAAGGTGAAGGATGTGCTGATCACGATTGATAAATTTATTCTACCAGTTAACTTCATCATCCTAGATTACAAGGCCAACAAAGATGTGCCCTCATTTTGTGGCGACCTTTCCTACCAAGGGGTCATGCTCAAATTGATGTGCACAAGGGAGAAATCACTTTGAGCATAAATGGACAGAAGTTCAAATTTAATATAATTCGTGCTATGAAATTTTCTGATGAAGAAGACCTGCAACATTCTGAAGATGACCTGAATTTGATTGAAGAAGAAAAGTCTGATGAAGAGTGTGAAGAAGAGGATGCCAACGTGTCCATAGCTACCTGCAATGCGATCGTAGCAAAAAAAAATAAAGAAGAAGGATCGATCGTAACGCAAGAAGAAGAGCCAAAAGAAGAAAGAAAAACAACGCAACCTTCCCTTGTGGAACCACAAACACTTAAACTGAAAACCCTACCAACACATTTGAAGTACACTTTTTTGGGGCAGAATGAGAAGCTTCCAGTGATAATTTCCTCCGCGCTCAACGCAGATCAAGAGAATGCGTTGAAGAGCATTCCCAAGAAACATGTGCGAGCAATCGGTTGGACGCTCGTTGACATCAAAGGAATTAGCCTCGCGTATTGCATGCACCACATTCGTCTCGAGGAAGACCACAAAGCAACTATTGAAAATCAACACAGACTTAACCCTGCGATGAAGAAGGTTCATAACTTGTAGAAATATAAGTTATTTATACTGTTTCATTTAGATATTGCGGCAAAAAGAAAGAAAAGTTGCGTCGATAGTATAGAAATTGGCTAAGAAATGCGAGAATTATAAAATTTTGTCAATACACCCACTAACACCATTGCGATGGTAGAATAGAGTGTTTCAATGTCTGTTTTGTAGGAAATTAGTCACCGCATGCATTAATGCCTCAAAGATAAAAGAAACAACGCATCTATGTCACATTGCACCCATCATTCAGGAATGAAAAGATGATTAACGCAATGATGGTGCATGCGACAATCGATCAAGAGCTAAGCGATCAACGCAATTTCAACCGCATGCGGTAATCAAAAACAACATCGCATGCGGTGATGGATCGAAGATGTAAAGAGCAACATAATTGCAGAGTATTCTGACACGTGTACAGCTCTCAGTTGTGCATTTCTGACGAATTGATTGCGTAACAAAAGGAATTCCTCATTCTTCTATTTCAGGAACTACCTTAACCATATAGTGGGGACAACAAATGCAAAGATTCAAGCTTCGCCTATAAATAGCTTCTGCAAATTCACTGAAAGATATACATGGATACATAGAGACGTGCATATATTGATTTCTGAGAGAGAGACTAGTCTGAGGCGACTGTCCAGAGTAGATCCAAGAAGAACCATGAGACAAGGTAAAGAAGTGAGTCTCCGAGCAAAGAATCTTTCCAATCCCCGTAGTTGAAGCTCTATACGAAGGTCACTTCTACCGGGAAGGCAAGCCTGAGAGGGAAGCCTTCCTCTCCACCACTTTCACATGCCGGCAAGCGTATTCTCCGTTCAGGATCTGTGTCAGGACGTTGACACTCGTTCTGTATTCGTGTCTAATCTTTAATTCCTCATCTGTGCTCATCTTTTCTTAATCTTTCGTTCACACCATGTATCGAACGCCTAATCTGAGTATTAAACGTTATGATCATTACCATTATCATCTCTCTGTCTATTTCCATTCATCCATAATCCATTTTCTCCATGATGTTTTCCTAATTCCCTGGGTAATTAGCAAGAATTAAATGAGTAAATTGATTTGCGTTAAGAAAATAATTAAGTTTAGATAAAGCATGTCGACGGCATCTTCACCTGTGAGAGCAGAAGTGAAGATGTTATTCCACCTATCGAGAGAAGGTTTGAAGAATTCATTAACTAGAGCAAAAAGTACTTCCAGAGATGGAAGTAACCTTGCATTCATCACGTTCATCCTTGTTTCACCATAGAGATACGGGAACGCGGCCGATCACCGAGAGGTGTACGCCAAGGGAAAGCGGAACCTTAGTTGCATCTTTAACGCAATTAACAAACTTGGGTTGTTTTTACTATTTATTCTTTCTATTTCTGATTCATCCATAAAGACTTGCCATCGCATACCACGATCCTTCGTATAACTTCACAGTCAGTCTCGACCTTAGTGTCATGTATCATGTATATGGTATCTTGTATCATGTTAGTTTAGGACTTCATTTTATCAACACAACTTTATTTTATTGCAATTTAAATTCCTATATAAACAACCATTCTTTATTAATTGTAAAAACCGGTCGCATATATCACAATAGTAATGCATTAACGAAAACAATCCCTGTGTTTGACCTCGGATTATTCTGAGAAACTTGCATTGGAATTATACTTGGTCTCAGCGCAAGGAAACTTGTGACACGCATTACTCTATCGCATACTACAAGCATATCATTAACAACGCATATTCATTCACATGCTTCAAGATATACATTCTAGTGTATGAAGTTTATGGCGCCGTTGCTGGGGACATGAGCTTGTAGCACATTATCTATGCGTTCATAACATCATAACACATTCCATCTCCATTTTCTATGTCATCAAGTTTATGGCGCCGTTGTCGGGGACATGAGCTTGTAGCACATTATCTATGCATTGATAACATGATAACACAATCCATCTCCATTTACTATGTCATCAGAGGTCGTCAAAAAGGAGATTATCAAATGGCTGGATGCGGCCATTATCTACCCAATTGCAGATAGCACGTGGGTCAGCCTTGTGCAATGTGTGCCAAAGAAGGGCGAAATGACGGTAGTCCCCAATGAGAACAATGAATTAATACCAAAAAGTACCATCACGGGATGGCACATATGCACGAACTATTGCAAATTGAATGCGGCCACAAAGAAAGATCACTTCCCTTTGCCATTCATCGATCAAATGCTTGACAGATTAGTAGGGAACGATTTTTATTGCTTCTTGGATGGATATGCAGGGTATATTCAAATCATGATAGCTCCTAAAGATTAAGACAAGACCACATTCACCTGCCCATATGGGACATTTGCTTTTCGCCGCATGCCGTTTGGCATCTGCAATGCATCAAGCACGTTCCAAAGGTGCATGATGGTGATCTTTTCAGATTATCTCGAGGACTCAGTAGAAATATTTATGGATGACTTCTCCATTTATGGGAACACGTATGAAGTCTGCCTAGCCAATTCAGAGAAAATCCTAAAGAGATGTGAAGAGACGAATTTGGTGCTCAATTGGGAAAAATGTCACTTCATGGTGACAGATGGAATAGTGTTGGGACACAAGGTCTCTCGAGAAGGGTTGGAGGTGGACAAAGCAAAGATTGAAGCAATTGAAAAACTTCCTCCTCCAACCAACGTGAAGGCTGTGCGAAGTTTCTTGGGGCATGGTGGATTCTACAGACGATTTGTCAAGGACTTTTCTAAAATAGCACGACCACTAAGTGCATTGTTAGAGGTAGACAAAAAGTTTGAATTTGATGACAATTTCCTCAACACATTCCAAATTTTAAAAGATGCACTGATTACCACACCCGTCTTGATTGCGCCAGATTGGAAACTGTCGTTTGAAATCATATGCGATGCAAGCAGGTATGCGATGGGAGCTGCATTAGCGCAAAAGAAGAAAACTATTTTGCACCCCATTCCATATGCGAGTAAAACTCTAAACCCTGCTCAACTCAATTATACCACCACTAAAAAAGAACTTCTGACTGTGATTTTGCGTTGGAAAAATTCCGGGCATACCTATTGGGAACTAGGGTACTCATTCACACGGATTACTCGGCAATCAAATATTTAATGACAAAGAAGGATGCAAAGCCGAGGTTGATCAGATGGGTTCTCCTCCTTCAAGAATTCGATATTGAAATAATTGATCGGAAGGGGACAGAGAATCAAATTGCAGATCACTTGTCCAAACTGGAAAATCTCGAGGTTGACTGCAATGAATCTGAAGTGAGTGCGGTGTTTCCGGATGAGCAGCTATTTCACATAGAAGAATTTCCTTGGTATGCGAACATAGTTAATTATTTTTTTTGTGAACAATTCCCTGAAGATTACACCTACCATCAACGAAAGAAGCTTAAGAATGAATGCAGACACTATTATTGGGATGAGTCGAATCTCTATAAAAGAGGTGTAGACCAAATCATTTGATTATGCGTACCAGATGTTGCTCAACAATGCATATTGTCATAGTGCCATGATTCGCCATATGGAGGGCACTTTGGAGGACAACGTATTACAGCCAAAGTTTTACAAAGTGGATTCTTCTGGCCTTCATTATTTAAGGATGCTGCTGACTACGCAATGAAATGTGATCGGTGTTAATGCACCAGCAACATTTCATGGAAGAACGCAATGCCAATGAATACTATCTTGGAGCTGAAATTATTTGACGTATGGGGGATTGATTTCATGGGACCATTCCCTCCTTTTCATGGCAACCATTATATCTTATTAGCCATCGATTACGTTTCCAAGTGAGTAAAGGCAATTGCATGTGCCGCAAGTGATGTGGCGGTAGTCTCCAAGTTCCTCAAGAAAAATATTTTTACTTGTTTTGGCATTCCTCATGTCATCATAAGTGATGAAGGATCACACTTTTTTAACCACAATATAAAGTAGCTGCTGCGCAAGTACAATATCCTCCACAAAGTGGCCATCGCATACCATCCATAATTGAAGTGTCCAATCGTGAAATTAAATTGATACTTGAGAAGGTAGTAAAACCTTCGCAGAAGGATTGGGCAATGAAGCTTGATGATGCGTTATGGGCATACCAGACTGCATTTAAAACGCCTATAGGTATGTCCCCCTCTACGTTGGTATTCGGCAAAGCTTGTCATTTGCCTTTGGAGCTGTAGTATAAAGCATTGTGGGCAGTCAAGAAACTGAATTTTGATTTGAAGAAAGCAGGGTAAGCATGGAAAATACAACTGGTCGAGCTAGAAGAATGGAGGAACAACGCATATGAAAATGCAAAAATTTATAAAGAACGTACCAAGCGTTGGCATGACCAACCCATATGCGGTAAGAACCTCCAAGTTGGGCAGAAAGTCTTGCTTTTCAATTCACGTCTGTGACTCTTCCCGAGAAAGTTAAAGTCACGTTGGTCCGAACCGTTCATAATTCGACATGTACTCCCGCATGGCGCAGTGGAATTATCAAATGATGACGGAACCAACATATTCAAAGTCAATGGGCAGCGAGTAAAGGCATACCATGGAGAAGACTGGCATCGCCAAGTTGACTCCATGGAACTAAGAAACTTTAAATGAAGAGGGAAGTAGGTGGTCCCTACGTTATCAGATGATTGTAACTTATCAGGGACGCAAGTAGTTTTGGGAAACCTCAAGTCTTCAACTCCTTTCTCCACTACTCAGAATTTTCACTATATTTTCAATTCTAATTTCCTTACTTTGCTATCATTTCAATTTTCACTATCGACTACAAAAAAAAAAAACAATTTTTATTTTGTTTAAAATAATTTGACCCTCTTTTTGTTTTTCTTACAACGATCGAGGCACTGGATTGCGGAGATGTTATGCAAAGCAGCACTTATCTTATTCCATCACCACAACCCAAAGAAGAATGATCGCCGCAAAGATGGATGCGTCAATACAATGCGGGCGACAACGCTAAATTTGGGGATGTACTCTTCCTTATCTTTATTTCAAATTTTGCGCTATCACATCGCATGTTAGTTTTGCAAGTTTTATCACCGCATCCTCTTTAATTACCGCAATCATTTGACATAGATAAATTTATAGTTTACCGCATTTTGTTCTTTGCCAAGTATGATTTCAATGATGAAAAATATGCTTCTATTTCTTTTGTATACACTAGAGTCAACTTAGTCTTAAGATAGTCACCTCATGAAATATTTCTCGAAGTTAGGGGTTTGCTAGCTTTCTTTCAAACTCTCTTTACAACACATTCTAGAACATCCCATGACTTATTTTAATCTTTTGGCAATGAGCACATTGCCGCATTTTAAATTTGAGGGTGAAGTATTTGTTTCCGACCTTGCTCTTTATTTCTACAAAAAAAAAAATTGAGAATAACAACTCCACTATCAACGCAATGGGAAACCCATGTTGATAAGAGTTAAGTTGTGAAAGGCACTTACCCGTAGTTGGATGTTCGCATGACACACGTGGGGGCAAGCCAAAACGAAAGTAAGTCACCAGGATCAAAGCCTAAATCAATGATCGCAACTCCACTACCAAATCAGTATGAGTTTAGTCTGAGAAAGAGTGCATTACTTGTAGTTGGATGTCTGCATGACACACGTGGGGGCAAGCCAAAATGAAGGCAAGACACTCGGATCAGCGCAAGGTCAGGAAAAAAATAGCAATGAAGAAAATTTTTCTGCAAAGATAAATCATTTGACACCCCGATGGAAAATTTTCTTTGTGAAATAAATCATGCGATGTTCCAGAATTTAGTAAAGTCCTTTTGAAAGTTAAGCTTGCAATCCCTAAGTCTTAGAAATATTTTAGGAAGAGACTTGAATAAGACTTAAGGAAACTCTGACATATAAGATGTGAACGAAGTATCCTTGAGAAATCTAGGGAGAGAACTTTGCGGTTAACTTGCTAAATGAATCTTTAGCTTATGCTTGAGGACAAGCATTGTTTAAATTTGAGGGTGTGATAACAGGTAGAAATGCACGTTATCATAGTACTAAGTTCTTAAACAATGTTGGATTGCATCCATTAAGCATAAATTTTATAATATTGCGGTTGCATGTGTCCAACACATTAGAGCAGTTGATCTTTATATTTTTGTGCAGAATATGCGTTAATGCAATGCAGAGATTTCGATCATAGGAATACATTGGCTAAGCGCAACTTCAACGCAAGACTTTGTGTTGATCGTGCTCGCAAACATTCACCCAAGAAGAATCACCACAACTTGGTCAGTGCAACATAGTAGGCACATCCGGGTGAAAGGACAATTAAGATTGATGGGACAAAAAGCTGACGGTTGTCGGATCCAAATTAAGTTGACAGCAGATAACGGTCACAAAGTACGTCCAGCTTTATCGATGACAATTATCCGGCGCATTAGTCAGGAATTAAAGCTGTCCCATCTATACAACCGGGAGAGAGAACCCGCCTTTCACCTTTTATGCCCTATAAATACCAAGTGCATTCTTCAGAGAAGAGGTTAAGCAGTTGTTTACTTCATCGCTATTACAAGTTCACGCCTCAGTTTATAGTTTTCTTTTCCATTTTACGGCGGAGCAAGAGAAGATTGGTGATGCCAGAGATCGCCCAGGGGTGCTCGAGAGAGAACCTTGGGGCGTAAGAGTAGAGAGCGGGATGACTCTCACGAGAGCGAGAATATCTTTAGAGCACGAGTAGAAACAGTGTAACCGCCTGGTAGCAAGAGATTGCTTTAGGCCCTTTACTATACTTGCATTGTTATTTTTGTAGTTCATCTCATATCTATTCAATGGAAGTTCTATTTCTATATATGCTCACTCTCTTAATATGCATGAGTAACTAAACTAGTTGAATGGGTTGAGAAGAACTAGGCTAAAATGACCTAGGAGGTTCATTGCTTGTGATTGTCTTGTTTTATGCTGTGCAAAATACCCTTTAGAGTTATTGGAGAGAGAATCTAAAGAAAGAACCTAATGTCTCGAGAGAGCTAGGTTAGAATCTGGACTTGAAAGAGCAAAATTAGGGTTGCATAAACTATAGGTAAGAACTTAGAGATAAGCTGTATTTGTCAACTTTCATCGCATGCATCCTAGGAATGGGAGTGATATTATGTGGTCGCATATTTGTGTGAATGTCATGTTGTCATCGCATAAATAGAGATAGAGGTTTATGTGTAAACCCTGTAGACTTATCGCATATTTATCGCAGGCGTTCTAGCCTTAGAAGCTGTAGCATTCACGTCGAGAGGTGGTTTACTATTGTATGCATGTTGCACGTTCACAAAGCATGAACGCATTCTAGGGAGTATTAGCCGAAACTTTTCTCAACCCGTTCATCGCATATTCATCGTATTTCCCGTCTACCAACTCTTTTCAAACTCCGCCGCATTTGTTATTTATTTTCGTCAACGCAAACAACAAACCCCACGATTTATTTATTTAACTGGTTACTGCAAGTTTTCCTAAAAATCACCAATGCAACTATTTTCACAAGTCCCTGTGTTCGACCCTGGACTTACCAGAAAACTTAGGGAAATTTACACTTGAATTCTGCTGGGAAAACATGAGTGCACAACGCAATCCATCAATGTATATCATCCATATTTCCATTCAATAAAATTAACGCATCAAGTATGCGGTGAACGGGTTGAGAAAGGTTTGGCTAACACTTCATAGGATGCGTTCATGTTATGCGACCATGCAACACACATACAATAGTAAACCATCTCTCGATGCGAATGCTACAACTTCTAAGGCTAGAACGCATGCGATATATGCGATGAGTCTATAGGACCTACACATAAACCTCTATTCTTAACCATGCGATGACAAAATGGCACACACACAAATAAGGCGACCACATAATATTATAACATATCTCTAGGGTGCATGCGATACATGTTGGCAAACAGAGCTTATCTCTAAGTCCCTATCTCTTGCTTATGCAGATCTGATCTTGCTCTCTCGAGTCTAGATTCTAACCTAGCTCTCTCAAGTCTTAGGTTCTTTCTTTAGACTCTCTCTCGAGTAGCTCTAAAGGGGTGTTGGGCACAGCATAAAACAAGATAATCGCATGCAATGAAGGTCCTAAGTCATGTTAGCTTAGTTCTTTTCAACCCATTCGATAAATTTAGTTACTCATGCGTACTTTCAAGAGAGTGAACAGATGTGGAGTAAGAACTTCAATTGTATAATTACAAATTTGAAATACAAAATAACAATGCAAGAAGAGAATAAAGAGCCTTGTAATAATCTCTTGCTTCCCAGGCTTTTACACTGTCTTTTCTACTCTGTTCAAAAGATAATCTCGCTCTCACGAGAGTCGGCCCGCTCTCTACTTTCCACGCCTTCAGGTTCTCTCTCGAGTTGCCCTGAGCAATCTTCCGACGTCTATTCTCTTCTCTTGCTCTGCCTTCTTAAGAGTAAAAGAAAACTATGGACAGGCTAAATTATGAACAAAAACTTGCTGAACTAGCTGAACCAGCTTAACCCCATTTCTTAAGGATGCCTTTGTTATTTATAGAGCTTCAAGGCAAAAGGTGGCTTTTCTCTCTTATGATTGCACAGATGGGATGGCTTTAATTCTCTGACTGATGCGCCGAATATTGTCACCGAAAAGCTGAGTGCTTTATCGTTAGCGGCTTGTCAACTTAATTAGGATTCGATTGTCATCAACTTTTTGTCCCATCGTGATTAATTATGCTTTTCACCCATATGTGCCCACCAAGTTGCGCGCCTCTATGCGGCAATCCTTCTTGAGCGGATATTTGCGAGCACAAATCACCACAAAGCCTTGCGGTGATGTTGCGCTCGACCATTGATTTCTTGTGATCGCACTTTCCGCCTTGTGTCAATGCATATTCAGCATAAAAATACAAAAATTAATTGTTTCTATGCGATGAATGCATGCAATCGCAATGTTATGAACATAATGCTTTTTGGACGCAATCAATGGAGGAATGCCTGCAAAACCCACAGTCAATTTATTTTGTGAAGAACGACCCGTTTTCCAACATGTACAACCCTAGGTGGAGAAACCACCCCAATTTCGTGTGGAAAAATAAACAGCAAAATTTCCAATCAGTGGCGCAAAAAGAAAAGCCACCCGGATTTTTCCCAAGAACCAATGGTCAGACGAGTAATCAAGCCAGCAGTTCGTAGGCGCCACAATCTTCCTCTTTATAAAGTTTGTTGAAGCAATATATTGAGAAGAACGAAACGGTGCTTCAAAACCAAGCAACGTCTATCCACTACCTGGAAATTCAGATAGGCCAGATTGTGGGCGAACACAAGAACAGACCGCAAGGGGCACTGTTGAGTTCAACGAAACTCCCATGCAACCCATGGGGTACAGGTAAAGAGGAATGTCAAGTCGTGACATCGTGGTGTAGAAAAACTATGGCATGGGAGAAGAAGGAGCCTAGTCGGACTGTTCCAATTGTGCTGAAACCAGAGATTGCGGTGACTCAAGAAGAAGTAGGAGATAGAGCCAAAGATTGTGTCCACCTCAGAGCCAGAAGAATAGGGGACCGTAAGAATACAGTTGCCACCTTTCTCGTAGAGACTTAGAAAAAAGAAAAATGATGAGGTACAATACCAACGCTTCATGAATATGTTAAAACAATTGCATATTAATATTCCATTCATTGAAACAATTGAGGAGATGCCTGCATATACGAAGTTTCTAAAGGATATGGTGACAAAGAAGAGAGGCACTGGTAAGTTCGCTACGGTGGCTTTGACGCAGAGCTCAAAATCTACAATCCCACCGAAAATGCGTGACCCTGGGAGTTTCACTATACCTTGCTCCATTGGAGGATTGTACATCAGACAAGCGCTATGCGATCTTGGAGCCAGCATTAATCTTATGCCTTTATCAATTTTCAAGCAGCTAAATGTGGGGCAACTTGTGCCCACGACAGTGACTCTCCAATTAGCGGATAGATCTCTAGTACATCCAGAGGGGAAGGTGAAGGATGTACTGGTTACAATTGACAAATTTATATTACCAGCAGACTTCATCATCTTGGACTACGAAGCCGGCAAAAATGTGCCCATCATTTTGGGGCGGCTATTTTTATCAACCGACCGTGCCCAGATTGATGTGCACAAAGGAGAGATCACTTTGAGTGTAAATGGATAGAAGCTCAGGTTTAACATTATCAGTGCCATGAAATATCCTAATGAAGAAGACCTTAATGAATCCGAAGACGAACAGAGTTTGAATGAAGAAGAGAAGCCTGAAGATGAAAACAAAGATGAGGATGCGATCGCAACCATTATTGCATGCAACACGATCTCAAAAAAAACAAACAAGGAAGATGAGGTGATTGCATCCAAGAAGTTAATCTAATAGTGAATAAATAAAGAAAAACAAAAAAACCGTCCTTAGAGCAACCACCATTAATAGAGTTGAAGACCCTTCCTAACCACCTGAAGTATGCATTTTTGGGGCAGAATGAAAAGCTGTCGGCAATCATTTCCTCTGCACTTAATGAAAACCAAGAAAATGCGCTGCTGAGCATTCTGAGAAAATACATAAAAGGAATTGGCTGGACGCTCTCAAGCATTTGAGGAATTAGCCCTGCCTACTGTATGCACAAAATTCATCTCGAAGAGAATCACAAAGGATCGATCAAACATTAGTGCAGACTCAACCCTGCGATGATGGAAGTCGTAAGGAAGGAGATAATCAAGTGGTTAGACACGGGCATCATCTATTCGACAGTAGATAACACGTGGGTCAACCCAGTGCAGTGCGTGCCAAAGAAAGGAGAGATGATGGTAGTCCCTAACGCAAATAACAAGTTGATACTGCAAAGGACTATCACCGGATGGTGTATTTGCATGAACTACCGCAAACTAAATGCGACAATAAAGAAAGATCATTTCCCCTACCTTTTATTGACAAAAATGCTAGATCGTCTAGCTAGAAATGACTTCTACTGCTTCTTGGATGGGTATGTCAGTTATAATCAAAGCATGATTGCTCCCGAAGATCAAGAAAAGACCACAACCTGCCCGTATGGAAGATTTGCGTTTCGACACATGCCGTTCAGCCTCTGCAGTGTGATGAGCACTTTTCAAAGGTGTATGATGGCCATCTTTTCAAAATATCTTGAAGACTCTGTAGAAATATTCATGGACGACTTCTCTGTATATGGGCACACGTACGAAGTCTGTCTTGACAACTTGGAGAAGATATTGAAAAGATATGAGGAGACGAACCTCGTGCTTAATTGGGAGAAATGTCATTTTATGGTGAAGGAGGGCATTGTTCTAGGGCATAAGGTCTCTAGGGATGGGTTGGAGGTGGACAAGGCAAAAATTGAAGCAATTGAAAAGCCCCCACCTCCAACAAGTGTAAAGGCTATAAAGAGCTTATTGGGACATGTCGGATTTTACAGACGTTTTGTCAAGGACTTTTCAAAGATAGCAAAACCGCTCAGTGCAATGATGGAGGCCGATTGTCACACCCTCTCCCAGATTACCTGCTAGCTTAGTCAGGGAGATGGCGTGAAGCCAACAGATATCGTCCTCCTCCAACGATACCTATTGAACCTATTGAATCGTTGAACCTGATAAACATACTAATCTTAGATATAAAATACTTTACATGTAACACAACACAGCAGAATCCATGAAAACCTTTAGACACACATGAAGTGCAGTCCTGACATAACTCGGTTTGGAAAATAACCTGATAGAGATATCACAACCAAAAACATATCCAACTGGGGTTTACACAACCACGACATCTAGTGCTTACACAACCATAAACTATCCAGTTCTTACAAAGACATTTACAATATAAACAGACACAATGTACAACTCCACCCACGTATAAAGCTTGATCTGGAAGCTTTTAGGAGAAAACAGACTTTGGCAGTGATCAAGCACCGGGAGCTCGATCTCTACCTGAAAAATGGGAAAACATTTTGAAAGAGTGAGCTACGAAGCCCATTGAGTGATTAAATTTAAACTTGTAAATCCGTAAACCAGAACACGTGATAAACCTTTAAACGTATAAATTTGTTCAATAAAAGCGTTAAACATAAACGTGTAACGCTAAAAGCTTTCTCAAATGTTCCGCAAGTACGTCAATAAAATCTAGCAAGGCATATCAAGTACATAAAACATTTTAACTAACATGAAAAATCAATGTTGTGTAGGGCATGCCCAGTACAACCAACGTTTACTAGCTCTACGATGTAGTGGGTCCCGCCCAGCAATCCCATCGTCTTTGTCGTAGTGGGGCCCGCCCAGCACTCTCGACAGCATCGTTATCATTGAGTACACTCAACGTCAATAACGGAATATAACCTGTGTGCACACGGTACCATATAGCCTCGGGCTCAGTATCTCAGTCATGAGGTCAATATAAGTCTCAGAAAACCACATGAAAACTTTAAAACATGCCTATTTATCTTTATCTTTCATAATACTCAAGCTTACTCGGCTTGCTCGAGAAAAAATGAAAATCTTTAAACAGTACTCGCTAATACATACTTTACTTTAAATGGTATCGTTTCAACTACTTTTTAGGAAGTCGATAATCACATGCTCGTATATAAACCTCATTAGAAAATCTAAGCTCAAAACTTATGCTTGAAACCATTCATAGAAATCATGTATCGTTCATAAGTTCATATTCAAGCATGTAAACCATTTAAGCATAAATTACAGTTTAGAAATCATTTTTGAAATTTGTTTTCTCACTCACAGTCTTGGCTAGTTCCCTGGTCTGTAGACTCGGCCTATTTCCTCTTGGCCTGTCAAACAACCAAAACTGAGCATCAGAACTATAAATCGTCTTGTCTTTCCATGCTCATGAATTCTAAATTCTAGAAATAAAATCACACTTCACATTTTCTTTCCAGATTTTCCAGATTCAATACCCTAACTTCCAACACTCATAACTTCCTCAATACTTGACCAAAATTAATGTACTATATATCAAACTCTTCATTTTGGAACCCTCTACAACTTATCTGAAGTAATAAAAACGAGATTCCCAACGAATTTGTCCAGAAATCCCTCGAACACAGCGAATACAGATTCGTGCTTCTCTGCTACCCTCTACATTTCTCCTGAAATTAAACCTACTTCTAGTCATTTTTGGCTCCGAATTCTTCATGAAAGTTATAGGAAATTGAATAAGCTTTCCAACCATACTCAATTGAGCTTCTAATCCAACCTGTACACCCCAGAATGTTCGAAAAACCAGAAAAAAGCAGAGATCCTTCTGATTTGCACGAAAATTCTGTGCTCTGTTTTCCTTTTCAAAAACCATTAACTTAACATCAGATTTAGCTCAAGCTTCCTTCATGAAATTTGTTAGAAAATAGATTAAATTTCAAGAAAGTCAGGCCTCACCTCTTAGTTCTTCTTGTGTAGCTCAAACCGACTTAAAAACCAGAGATAGGTAGGTTGAACCCAAATTCTTCCTTGGTTGCACTTGCATGAGCTTTTCCTCCCTTCTTCAACCTCCAACCTGCAGCAACTTCTTCTTCCTCTTCCTTCACTCTCTCTCTCGAAATGCTCTGAAAATATAATGGGAAATGATGGAGAAATGGGCTGAAATGAGTGGGTTCTCACTTTAAACCCTAAGCACCGAATGGGTTTCCAATTTCTTTCATTTTCTTTCTTTTTTTTTTCCTTTTTCCTTTTCCTTTTCTTTTCTTTTTCTTTATTCCCTTTCTTTTCTTTTCTTTATTTATAAATTCCAAAATTATTAAAGACAACTTCAACCAAAAGCTTTGTCATTTTCTTCAACAATGGAACAACAATAACTTAAATCCAACATCCTACAATGTGTGACAAGAGCAAATAATCCAAGGAAAGTCTCGGGTTTACAACTTACCTCCCTCTTATGAAATTTCGTCCTCGAAATTTAGAAGTCCTTAGGTGAAGAGTGTCGGGTAACTCCTTCTCATCTGGTCTTCTGACTCCCAGGTTGCCTCCTCCACTCCGTGATGTCTCCAAAGGACCTTCATGAGTGGGATCGTTTTGTTCCTCAAAACTTGCTCCTTTCTGTCGAGGATCTGAACCGCTTCCTCTTTATAACTCAAGTCTTCTTTGAGCTCAATCGATTGTGCTTGCAACACATGTGACGGATCTGGAATATATTTCCTCAACATGGACACATGGAAAACATCATGTATTCGGGCAAGTTCTGCTGGCAACTCAAGTCTATAGGCTGCTGGTCCAACTCGTTCTGTTATCCGATAAGGACCAATATATCTAGAACTCAACTTGCCTTTCCTCCCAAAGCAAAGAACACCTCTCCACGGAGATAACTTTAAGAAAACCTGATCTCCAACCTGGAATTCTAAGTCTCTTCGTCGCTTATCTGCATAGCTCTTCTGTCGATCTTGAGCTATCTTTAGGTTCTCTCTAATCGACTTAATGTTTTCTGATGTAACTTGTACCAACTTAGGACCAACTAGCTTTCGCTCTCCCACTTCGTTCTAGCATACAGGAGTTCTGCATGGTCTGCCATATAAAAACTCGAATGGTGCCATGCCGATTCTAGACTGATAGCTGTTATTATAAGAAAACTCCATAAGTGATAAGTGGGTATCCCAACTTCCCTTAAACTGAAGGACACATGCTCTCAACATGTCTTCTAAGGTCTGGATGGTCCTCTCTGACTGACCATCTGTCTGGGGATGAAACGCTGTACTAAACTTCAACTTTGTTCCTATTGCTTTCTGCACACTAGGCCAAAACTTAGAAGTAAACCTCGGATCCCTATCTGAAACTATGGACACTGGCACGCCATGCTGAATCACAATCCTATCAATGTATAGCTTAGCTAGCTGATCTAGTGTAGACGTCGCTTTAATCGGTAAAAACCGCACTGTCTTGGTGAGTCTGTCTACTATTACCCATATAATATCATGTTCACTAGTACTACGAGGTAATCCAAACAGAAAATCCATGGTAATATGCTCCCACTTCCACTCTGGCACTGGCAGTGGATTAAGGAGTCCTTCTGGCCTCTGTCTCACTAGTTTAACCTGTTGGCAGATTAAATATTTATCAACATATTCGGCTATCTCTCGCTACATACTAGGCCACCAATAAGTTTTCTTCAAAGTTCCGTACAGCTTGGTGCTTCTTGGATGCATAGCGTAAGCTGAACTGTGAGCTTCCTCTAGTATAGCACCCTTAAGCTCACTAATACTCAGAATACATAGTCTTCTCTGCTTAACTATGGCTCCATCTGCTCTCAACTCAAATTCTACTTCTGAGCCTTCCTTGGACTTTGCAAGCATCTTCTGTAAGTTACTATCTTCTGGCTGTCTTCTCACAATCTCTGCTACTAGAGAAGACCTAACCTGAAATTGAGCTAAAAGACACTCTGAACTCTCTACAGTCACAACCGCTCTGAAACCTCTTAACTCACTTAGCAAGGTTGCTTGAATACCACACAAGGCACTTTTCAGAAGTCTCGACTTCCTACTTGATGCATCGGCAACTACGTTAGCCTTACCCGGATGGTATTCAATGGTACAGTCATAGTCTTTAATCAGTTCTAGCCATCGGCTCTATCTCAGATTCAGCTCTTTCTGATCAAAGATTACTTCAGGCTCTTATGATCTGTGAAAATTTGGCACTTCTCACCAAATAAATAATGTCTCCAGATCTTCAGTGCTAAAACAACTGTTGCTAGCTCAAGATCATGGGTAGTGTAATTACAGTCATGCTTCTTCAGCTGCCTTAAAGCATAAGCTATTACCTTCCCTTCCTGCATAAGCACACAACCTAATCCTTCCCTCGAAGCGTCACAATAAATCACATACTCCTTCTCTGTTACAGGAAGTGTCAGAATAGGTGCTGTCACTAATCTCTTCTTCAGGTCCTGGAAACTCTGTTCGCATTTATCCAACCACTCAAACTTAGAATTCTTCCTTGTCAAAGTTGTCAAGGGTGATGCTAATCGTGAGAAATCCTCAACAAAACGTCTGTAGTATCCAACCAGGCCTAGGAAACTACGTACCTCTGTTGCACTAGTTGGTCTCTCCCAGTTGACAACAGCTTCCACTTTCTGCGGATCAACACTAACTCCATCCGCTGAAACTACATGCCCTAAGAACACTACCTATTTCAACCAGAACTCACATTCGCTGAACTTAGCGTACAACTGTTTAGCACGTAGTGTCTGTAGAACAATCCTCAGATGTTCCTTATGGGCTTTCCTGTAAATTGAATAAATTAGTATGTCATCGATGAATACTATCACAAACTGATCTAAGTACTGATGGAAGATCCTGTTCATGAGGTCCATGAAAACTACTGGCGCATTCGTTAAACCAAATGGCATCACTAAAAACTCATAGTGATCATACCTCGTCCTGAATGCTTTCTTAGGAATATTTGAATCCCTAACCTTTAACTAGTGGTATCCTGACCTCAAATCAATCTTAGAGAACATTGATGCTCCCCTTAATTGGTCAAAGAAGTCATCAATGTGTGGTAGAGGATACTTGTTACGTATCGTGACCTTGTTTAACTGCTTGTAATCAGTGCATAATCTGAGGGTACCATCTTTCTTCTTCACGAATAACACTAGAGCTCCCCAAGGCGATACACTAGGCCTAATGTATCCCTTGTCAACTAGATCTTGTGACTACACCGTCAGCTCCTTAAGCTCGCTCGGAGCAATTCTGTACGGTGCCTGCGAAATAGGCATTGTTCCTGGTAACAATTCAATAATGAACTCCACCTCTCTATCAAGTGGAAAACCTGATAGATCAGCTGGAAAAACAACAAGAAATTCGTGCACTACAGGAACATCTTCTGGTTTCAGCTTTTCTTCCTGCACCTCTATTACGTGTGCAAGAAACGTTGTGAAGCCCTTTCTCAAAAACTTCTCAGCTTTCAGAGCTGAAATCAAACTCGTAGGAATAACTTCCTCTCACCCCTGAAAACCACTTCAGCCAAACCTGGTTTCCTAAAAGTCACTTCCTTCCTATGGAAATCCATAGAAGCATAGTGAGTGAATAAGAAATCCATTCAAAAAATTACATCCAATGCCTGCAACTCTTGTGGAAGAAGATCCATTAGCATACTGAGACCTTCTACTAAAACCTCATAATCACGCAACACTTCATTGACTAGTAAAACGTCACCAACTAGAGTATATATAACTAACCCCTCAGATAAAGGCTCTAGCATCCTATTCAGCTTAGTTAGAAACATACTAGAAACAAAGGAATGCGTAGCACCTAGATCTAATAAAAAACGTGCAGGTACATTACAAATAAAAACTGTTCCAGTAATCACGTCTGGTGCATCCTCCACTTCCTGTTGAGTCATAGTGTAGACGTTTCCTGCTGCCTAGGTCTCCCCACAACTCCCTTCTGCTTTGCACCGCTGATGCCCTCTCCTGCAACCGCTAAGACTCTCGGCTGCTCAATTGTGTGGGACTTAACGCCCTGGTCCCTCTAAACTGCTGCTCTCAGCTATAGACAATCTCTCTTAAAATGCCCTGGCTGTCCACACTGGTAACACACACCAGCACCAACAAGACACTGACCCCGATGATTCATGCCACAACTTGCACATGGGGTTCTTCTGGTTTCACTAGCAACAGACTCCATCCGTGGTCTTGCTGCTGAACTAGCAGACTGACTGGGTGCTCTCTAGCTCTGCCCCTAATAGGCATTACCTGAACTCATCTGCCTCGATGATTGGCCACCAGACCGATGCTTAAAGTCTTGACGGCCTGAAACATTCACTCCAGGTGTGAACCTCCACTGCTCACGACCTCGGAAACCACTAGTTGTTGAAGCCCCACGACTAGGCTCCACTACTGAATTCTCCTCTGTTATAATCTGCACGTAGGGCAGTCTCTACTAACTGAGAAAAATCTGTCCACTTAGCAGTAGCTATAACCGAGGTACGTATCTCAAAACGCAACCATCTTTCAAACCTTCGACACCTATCACTCTCAGATGCCATAATCACATCAGCATACCGTGAAAGCTCGGTATACTTTCTCTTGTACTCGGCCACTGAAAGTGACCCTTGCTTCAACCCCAGGAACTCATCTCTCTTCGCCTCACAGTATGTGCTGGGATAATACTTGTCTTCGAATATGCCTCTGAAAGTCTGCCAGTCTAACGTATGTGCATCATTACGCCTGGCTAATATGGATTTCCACCATCCCTCTGCCTTCTTCTGCAGCAGGAATGTGGCCAATCTGACTTTTCGCTCCTAAGGACAACTCATCACATCAAAGCATTTTTCGAACATATTTAACCAAACCTCAGCATCAGCTGGATCTGTGGAACCCTCAAACATTGTGGCTCCTAATTTCTTCAGCCGTTCTATTCCATACATCTTTTCCGGATCACTAGGCCCTACTGTCTCTGGCCTACCTACCTCCCGTATAGATCTAAAAACTGCTTGTTTCCTGCTCCAGTCTGAACTCTCGGGGTACTGGTTCCCCTTTCAGATTGACCTTGGGTAGGATCCTGCGTCCCATCCTGATTCTGCCTGCGTTGTTTGCTGGTACGTGGTGGCATGACTCCTATAACATATTAACACATCGGACATGCTATAGATACTTAACTCAGATGCATGATACTAAACTTCTACCCACATTTTAGTCCTGATTGGATTCACTCTTATCCATATTTGGACCATACTATGCTAGTTCTATTTGAACTGACTCAACGTCTAACTATTTACTTCCTAGATTCTTCTAAGCACTAACTGCTCTGTCTCATTTCCCATGGAGCTAACCGCTCTGATACCAAGTTGTCACACTCTCTCCCAGACTACCTGCTAGCTTAGTCAGGGAGATGGCGTGAAGCCAACAGACATCGTCCTCCTCCAATGATACCTATTGACCCTACTGAATCGTTGAACCTAATAAACATACTAATCTTATAAAATACTTTACATGTAATACAACATAGCGGAATCCCTGAAAAAGTTTAGACACACATAAAGTGCAGTCCTGACATAACTCGGTTTGGAAAATAACCTGATAGAGATATCACAACCAAAAACATATCCAACTGGGGTTTACACAACCATGACATCTAGTGCTTACATAACCATAAACTATCCAGTTCTTACAAGGACATTTACAATATAAACAAACGCAATGTACAACTCCACCCACGTATGAAGCTTGATCTGGAAGCTTTTAGGAGAAAACAGACTTTGGCAATTATCAGACACCGGGAGCTCGATCTCTGCCTGAAAAGTGGGAAATTGTTTTGAAAGAGTGAGCTACGAAGCCTAGTGAGTGATTAAATTTAAACTGTAAATCCATAAATCAGAACACATGATAAACCTTTAAACGTATAAATCTGTTCAATCAAAGCGTTAAACATAAACGTGTAATGCTAAAAGATTGCTCAAATGTTCCGCAAGTACATAATTAAAATCTAGCAAGGCATATCAAGTATATAAAACATTTTAACAAACATGACAAATCAACGTTGTGTAAGGCACGCCCAGTACAACCAACGTTTACTAGCTCTACGATGTAGTGGGGTCGGCCCAACACTCCCATCGTCTTTTTTGTAGTGGGGCCCGCCCAGCACTCCCGATAGCATCGTTGTCATGGAGTACACTCAACGTCAACAACAGAATATAACCTGTGTGTACACGGTACCATATAGCCTCGGGCTCAATATCTCAGTCATGTAGTCAATAAAAGTCTCAGAAAACCACATGAAAACATTAAAACATGCCTGCTTATCTTTATCTTTTGTAAATCTCAAGCTTACTCAGCTTGCTCGTGAAAAACTAAAAATCTTTAAACAGTACTCGCTAATACATACTTTACCTTAAATAGTATTGTTTCAACTACTTTTCAGAAAGTCAATAATCACGTGCTTGTATATAAACCTCATTAGAAAATCTAAGCTCAAAACATATGCTTGAAACCATTCATAGAAATCATGTATCATTCATAAGTTCATATTCAAGCATGTAAACCATTTAAGCATAAATTACAGTTTAGAAATCATTTTTGAAATTTCTTTTGTCACTCACAGTCTTGACTAGTTCCCTGGTCTGTAGACTCGGCCTATTTCCTCTTGGCCTGTCAAACAACCGAAACCGAGCATCATAACTATAAATCGTCTTTTCTTTCAATGCTCATGAATTCTAAATTCTAGAAATAAAATCACACTTCACATTTTCTTTCCAGATTTTCCAGATTCAATACCCTAACTTCCGACACTCATAACTTCCTCAATACTTGACTAAAATCAATGTAATATATATCAAACTCTTCATTTTGGAACCCTCTACAACATACCTGAAGAAATAAAAACGAGATACCCAACGGATTTGCCCAGAAATCCCTCCAACACAGGGAATACAGATTCATGCTTCCATGGTTGCACTTGCATGAGCTTTTCCTCCCTTCTTCAACCTCCAACCTGCGGCAACTTCTTCTTCCTCTTCCTTCACTCTCTCTCTCGAAATTCTCTAAAAATATAATGGGAAATGATGGAGAAATGGGCTGAAATGAGTGGGTTCTCACTTTAAACCCTAAGCACCGAATGGGTTTCCAATTTCTTTCATTTTCTTTTTTTCTTTTTCCTTTTTCCTTTTCCTTTTCTTTTCTTTTCTTTTCTTTTATTTTTATTTATTCCCTTTCTTTTTTTTTCTTTATTTATAAATTCCAAAATTATTAAAAACAACTTCAACCAAAAGCTTTGCCATTTTCTTCAACAAAGGACAACAATAACTTAAATCCAACATCCTACAATGCGTGACAAGAGCAAATAATCCAAGGAAAGTCTCGGGTTTACAGAGGAAGCCTTAAGCCTTAAGAATTTGAGGTGGTTGCATCTGAGGACATGTAATTTGAGGCTCATGTGTTGGCTTCATAGGAGGAATACACTTAGATGGCGTTGATAAAAAAGATGTGTTGGTAGTGTGAGGAGGAACCACTTGGACATGCAGCCAAGTAGAAGGTGTCGAATTGGGAGGAGATTTGGATGCCTATAAATAGGGCCAAAGACTTCATTTTTTTTTATCAAAACTCAAATTACATTTAAGAAGAGTGGGAAATTTGAGCAAAACTTGCGTTGAGAGTAAAATCTATGCGTTGGTCATAGAATTTGAAAGAAGACGCATTGGACAGTGAAGTTTGGGAAGCAGTATCCACTTGGGATGAGAAAATCTCCCAATTTACTTGTGCGTTTGGAGTAATTAAAAAGCCACCTGAAAGCTCTAGAAGTCTAGTATTCAGGGTAGGGCTGCCGGAGGAAAAGCTCGATGGGATCGGGCTGAAAATTGAGAAAAAGACAGAAGGGTCAGCCTATCGGATAAGCTTGGGCCAGTCTTGGAGATTCTGTGATTCTGGCAAAACCACGAGGAGTTCTGAGCTTAAATTTTAGGGTAAGCTTCCTGAGACATTAGAATATTTTTGTAGAAGGAAGTATCTCAAAATAAGGTTTATAACTATGAGTAATCGAAGCTATAATATGAATCTGAATTCAAGGGGTGAAAAAGGGAGCCCGAGGTAGAAAAGGAAATACTAGAGTGAAAAGTTTCGAAGAAATCGAGGTGAATGATTTACAATGTTTTATAGAAAGCATATTTTAAAGAAGATTATTCTCATGCCAACTAGTTTTACAAAATGATTTCCAAGCAAACTATGATTTTTGTTTTAAACGCATGCATGTGTGGGAAGTTTGTTTAAAAGCTATTTATATGTGTTAAATATACCCAGCATGCTTAGTATCTTTAAAGCTATGTTTTTATATGTGTTATATTTTACATGCTTTGAAGAGAAAGTCATTTATGACTAGTTTTACTTAAAACGTGATATCGAAGGACGTTTGAGAAGGTATCCACCCAACTAGATATTGAAGGACATTTGAAGGTATCTATTGGTACTGCAGGATGTTTGAGAAGGTACCAAACTAACCGGATACTGAAGGAAATTTGAGAAGGTATCCTAGTAACTCGATACTGAAGGAGATATGAGAAGGTATCTGAGCAGAAGTACCTAAGGTATGACGGTACTTGGTATGGCAACGTGCATGTAGGTAGTTAGAGTTAGAGATTGAGCAAAAGGGTTCTCTCTTGACTAGTAGTTAGTGTTGGGATTAGTTTTACCCACAGTGGGGTTACTTTCAACTGAGAAATAGTTTTACTGTTTTATGAGTAAAATACCTTTCTATGCTTTATGCTTGGAAAATGTTTACACTGCAGTACAAGTACTGTAGAAGCTTATATTTCAGTTTGAACTCTTTATTCAGATTTTGCATGAGAATCAATTATCTTTCTTAAATCACTGGGCGTAAGCTCAGCGCATTTTCAAATGTTTACCTTTCCCCTAGGTAGCGGTCAAATCCTCAGAAGATAACTCTGCATCTGCTCTGCCACTAAAGGATAAAGATATTTTTAACCCGTCTGTTTAGGTGGTTACTGTAAATATTGTACACATGTTATGTTACTGTTGTTCATATAGGGACTAAGGTTTTGGGGGTTTGGGACTTATGAATCTAGTGTTGTAATGACTCTAAACTTGTTATGTTTTTGAATTAATAAATTTTTGGCCAAAAAATATTCTGTTGTGTATAAGTTATATTTTGGTATCAGAGTTATTAGGCAGTAAGTGTTAGCCAAAGGGTTGATAATTGCTGCAGTCGCGCCCTTTCTCAGGCTTAGAGGATAGTCCGGGGTAGGGTGTGACACGCCCAGGCATTGCTGAGCGATTCGTTCATGTCTTGTTCAAAATTGGTTATTAGTTTCCTTCGTCTAGCATTCTCAATAGGTGGTAAATATTTCTTCATAAACTTCTCTACGACCTGTTCCCATGAAGTGATCTCTCCCAGCTCGAGGGAATGCGCCCATTTTCTTACCTGATCACTAAGAGAAAATGGAAATAAAGTTAGTTGAACTTCTTCCACAGAGATGTTCGGGAACACAAAACTGTTGTAGATTTCTATAAAGCTACAAAGGTGGGCGTGCGGGTCCTCGCCACGACATCCTTCGAATTGTCATGCAATATGGATCATCTACAGCATCACCGGTTTCATTTCGAATCGGCTTCCATCAAGGGCAAGCCTCATGATTCCTAAAGAGAAATCATAAAGGTTTGGCAATGCATAGTCCCTAATGGGCTTATTACGATCATTTGCCAGTAGGATTGGATTCGCCATGATGTTGTCTTCGTTTGGTGCTCCATTTTTAGTCTACTCCGCCATATCTTTTTTATCTGGTTGTTGTTGTTGGCAGCTGTCTCTTAATCTCCGTCTGAACGTCCTCTCAATCTTCGGGTCATAATTCGCCAGAGATTGAGAGTCTGAAAAGAAATAAGAAAAAATACTGTTAGCACACTGATTTGCCGAAGTCCCTGGCAATGACGCCAAAAAATGATGCATTGTTTTATGAGGTGCAATTATGGATGAAATACGGTGATGGAAATGCATTGAGCAATCAAGCTTTCTCAGTGGAATCCAAGTATAAACCCCACTGAGTTTCCTGGTAAGTCCAGGGTCGAACTTAGGGACTTGGAAAAATGGTATGCAGTGGTAATTTTCAGGAATACTTTGCAATAATCGGTAACTCAAATAGTTGTTGGATGTTGTTGGTTGCGGTAATAAAAATAAACAAATGCGGCGGAGTTTTGAAAAGAGTTGATAGAATGAAAGATGCGATTAACAGGTTGATAAGGGTTTGGCTAACACTTACTAAGATGTGTTCATGTTATGGGACCATGCAACACATATACAATAGTAAACCATCTCTCGATGCGAATGCTATGACTTCTAATGCTATAATGCATGTGATATATGCGATGAGTCTATAGAACCACATAAGCCTCTATTCTTATCTATGCGATGACAAAATTACACACACACAAATAAGGTGACCACATAATATCATAACCTATCTCTAGGGTGCATGCGATGCATGTTGGCAAATAGAGCTTCTCTCTAAGTCCCTATCTCTTGTTTATGAAGATCTAATCTTGCTCTCTTGAGTTTAGATTCTAACCTAGCTCTCGCAAGTTTTAGGTTCTTTCTTTAGACTCTCTCTCGAGTAGCTCTAAAGGGATGTTGGGCACAACATAAAACAAGATAACCGCAAACAATGAAGATCCTAGGTCATGTTAACTTAGTTCTTCTCAACCCATTCGACAAGTTTAGCTACTCATGCATGCTAGGAGAGTGAACAGATGTAGATTAAGAAATTCCATTGTATAAATATAAAGTTGAAATACAAAATAATAATGCATGAAGAGGATAAAGAGCCTGGTAGCAATCTCTTGCTTTCCAGGCTTTTACACTATCTTTTTTACTTTTATTCCAAAGATAATCTCGCTTTCGCGAGAGTCGGCACGCTTTCTGCTTTCCACGCCTTTGGGTTCTCTCTTAAGTTGCCCTAAGCGATCTTCCGGCATCTCTTCTCTTCTTTTGCTCTGACTTCTTAAAAATAAAAGAAAACTATGGACAGGCTAAACTATGAACAAAAACTTACTGAACTGCTGAACCGAACCCCTTTTTGAAGGATGTCTTCGGTATTTATAGAGCTTTGGGGTGAAAAGCGGCTTCTCTCTTATGATTGCACAGATGGGATGGCTTTAATTCTCTGACTGATGCGCCGAATATTTGTAACTAAAAAGCTGAGTGTACTTGTTATCGTTAGCAGCTTATCAACTTAATTCG
Source organism: Benincasa hispida (assembly GCF_027475165.1). NCBI lineage: Eukaryota > Viridiplantae > Streptophyta > Magnoliopsida > Cucurbitales > Cucurbitaceae > Benincasa > Benincasa hispida. The sequence goes on along the minus strand of NC_143487.1, from coordinate 40,424,549 downwards.
GATTCGACCGTCATCAACTTTTTGTCCCATCGTGATTAATTATGCTTTTCACCCAGATGCGCCCACCAAGTTGCACCGGCTCTATGTGGCAATCCTTCTTGAGAAGATGTTTGCGAGCACAAATCACAGCAAAGCCTTGCGGTAATGCTGCATTCGACCATTGATGTCTTGTGATCGCGCTTTCCGCCCTACGTTAATGCAAATTCTCATAAAAATGCCAAAGTTAACTGTTCTTATGCGATGAACGCATGTGACCGCAATGTTATGAACTTAATGCTTTTTGGATGCAATTGAACATATTTTACCAACGCAAACCTTCATTGTTTAATAACTTAGCACTGTAATAATGTGCATTTCTGCCCATTATCAATACACCTCTGGAATGTGCTCGGCGCATTGCAAAGGTCGAGCAGCATGCGTCGAAACACAAATGTTCCATGGGGGCAGGTGAATATGATTTTCTCTTGATCTTCAGGAGCAATCATGATTTGGTTATAGCCGACATATCCATCCAAGAAACAGTAGTAATCATTTCTTACTAGGCAGTCTAGCATCTGGTCGATAAAAGGCAAAGGGAAATAATCCTTCTTTATCACCGCATTCAGTTTGTGGTAGTCCATGCAGATCCGCCAGCCAGTGATGGTTCTCATCGGTATTAGTTCATTGTTGCATTTGGGACTACCGTCATCCCTCCTTTCTTCGGTACTGTAACGACTCAACCCCCTAGGACTTAAGTTAGGCCATTACTAAATATATGCATGCACGGAACTCAAAACGACACTCGGTTATGGCGAAATAAACGCTAATTAAATAGGGTAAGTTCAAAAGACTTTCATTAAATTCAAATACGAAAACAATAGTAAATCATAAAGGACAATAAATAAGTCTGAAAAACAATTCTTAAAAGTAAGTTTTAATCATCAAAAGTAAAAGTTAAGAGGAACATGAAAAGAACTTTAAATCTCATGAGCATAAGCGTAAAAACTAGTCCTAGTGGCTCGATCACAAATTCCGCTTGTCTATCGCCGGTGCATCTCTACCCTTACCTGAAACAACAACATGAGAAAGAATGAGTATAAAATACTCAGTAAGTAACCCCACTACTGGGGTCAGGCTGGGCATCTATGTCCTCAAGATACCCACCTCTGGTTAAACATATAAATTGTTCTAGTCCTCATGGGACACATATACACATGAAACAAAAAGGAGACTGAGACTTATCCTACATTAGTTAAGTACGCCCACTACCTCTGGTGAATCCCGAAGGAAACACAATCTCTTACATACGCATGGTTATGCATACACCTCTTTTGTATACACATAACCCACTTAATGTGTACCTCTTTCGTACACATGGTTACGTATACACCTCTTTCGTATACACATAACTCAATGAATGTGTACTTCTTTCGTACACCTGGTGAAGTATACACCTCTTTCGTATACATCTAACCTACTAAGTATGTACCTCTTTCGTACATCTAGTTATGTATACACCTCTTTCGTATACATATAACTAATAACAAGCAAAAATGCACGTTATCATAGTGCTAAGTTCTTAAACAATGTTGGATTGCGTTGATGAAATATGTTAATTTGCGTCCATTAAGCATCAATTTCATAATATTGCGGTCGCATGCGTTCATCGCATTAGAACAGTTGATTTTTGTATTTTTCTACAGAATATGCGTTGACGCAATGCAAGAATTGCGATAATAGGAAATCATTAGTCGAGCACAACTTCACCGTAAGGCTTTATGATGATTGTGTTCACAAACATTCGTCCGAGAAGGATCGCTGCAACTTGGACAACGCAACATGGTGGGCACATATGGGTAAAAGGCTAATTAAGCGCGATTGGACAGAAAGCTGATGAAAGTCGAATTCGAATTAAGTTGACAGCTTATAACAGTCACAAAGTACATTCAGCTTTTCGATAACAAATATTCGGCGCATCAATCAGGAATTAAAGTCGTCCCATCTGTACAATCATGAGAGAGAAGCCGCCGTTCACCTTGGATGTCTATAAATACCAAGGGCAACCTTCAGAAAAGGGGTTAGCAAGTTGATCAGTTTACCATTCTTTAGTTCGAAGTTCATACGCTCGTCTTTGTTCTTAGTTTTCTTTCATTTTAAGGCAGATGCGAGGGAGAAAGTTGTGTCGACAGATCGTTCCGATAAGCTTTGGAGAGCGCCGGAAGCTTCGAGGACAGAAAGAGGGCCGATGCCTGCAGAAGCAGGATCATCTTTAGAATCGGATAGAGATTGTAGTGTAAAAGCCTCGGTCAGCAAGGAATTACTACCAGGTTCTCTACCTTTAACTTCCATTGTGATTTTGTACTCAACTCATTTATAAAAATGGAATTTCCTTCTCTATATCTATTCACTCTCTGTTATTCACGCATGAGTAGCTAAACCAATTGAATGGGTTGAGAAGCATTTAGCTAGCACAATTAGGGAATCTTCATTCTTTGCGATTATCTTGTATTATGTATGCTTCATTCGTCCAATAGAGATACTCGAGAGGGTAGTCTAAGGACAGGATCTAGACTTGGGAAGGTCAGGTTAGAATCTAGACTCAGAAGAGCCAGATTAGAACACATAAGCAAGAGGTAGGAGCTTAGGAATGAGCACTATTTGTTATCAACACATCGCATGCATCCTAGAGATAGGATATGATTGTATACGGTCACCTTGCTTTTATGCATTTTGCATCATCGCATAGGACAGGAGTAAAGACTTAGGGATAAGCTCTATGGACATTTTGCATTCAACACATGCGTCCTAGACTTAGGAGCATCGCATTTGCATTGAAAAATGACTTGTTGTGCATGGTTGTAATATGATCGCATAGTCTGACGCATTCCCAAGAAAAGCTAGGTAAAGATCTTCTCAACCCATTCATCGCATACTCATTGCATTTATCATGCAATTGCCTTTTCTCAACTCTGTCACATTTTTTTATTTATTTCTTGTCAACGCAATCAAACAACAAACCCACAATTTATTTACTTGGTTATCTCAACGTTTTCATAAAAATTACCAACACAATCTGTTTTCACAAGTCCCTGTGTTCGACCCTGGACTTATCAGGAAACTCAGAGGAATTTACACTTGGATTCCGCTAGGGAAACTTGAGTGCACAACGCAATTTCTTCAACGCATAGCATCCACATTTCTACTTCATAAAATGAAACATCAAGTTTTTGGCGCCACTGTTAGGGACTTCAGCAAAGTAGAGTGCTAACAGTTATTTTTCTGATTTATTTGCAGTCTCTCAATCTCTGACGAATTACGACCCAGAGAATGAGAGGACATTTAGACGAAGATTGAGAGACCATCAACAGCAACCACAGTCAGAAGGAAGAGATGGCGAAGCAGCCTGTAACTGGAGCACCAAATGATAACAATGTCATGGCGAATCCAATTCTGTTGGCAAACGATCGCAATAGACCAATTAGGGACTATGCATCGCCAAACCTCTATGATTTTTCTCTGGGAATCATTAGGTCTGCCCTCGACGGAAGTAGATTCGAAATGAAACTGGTGATGCTGTAGATGATCTAGACTGCAGATTAATTCGGAGGAAGGCGTGGCAAGGACTCGCACGCCCACCTCCGAAGCTTTACTGAAATCTGCAATACTTTTGTGTTCTCGAACATCTCTAACAAAGTAGTTCGACTAACATTGTTCCCATTTTCTCTCTGTGATCAGGCTATGAAATGGGCATATTCTCTCGAGTTGGGAGAGATCACTTATTGAGAACAGGTCGTGAAGAAATTTATGAAGAAATACTTTCCACCTGCCGAGAACGCCCAACGAAGGAAATTGATTACAAATTTTGAACAAGACATGGACGAATCGCTCAGCAATGCTTGGGCGAGGTTTAAGAGGTTGGTCTGGGACTGTACACATAATGGGTTGCCAGACTACCTGCAAATGGAGATTTTCTATCATGGTTTGAATCCCGCTTCGCAGACCGCTGCCAATGTGGTAGCCGCTGGTGGTCTGCTTGATAAAGCATATGATGAGGCGAATAATATCTGGGATCGCATCTCTAAGAACCATAAATATTAGAGAGAGAGCAATCAGAGATTGTGACTTAAAGACTGTTGCAAACAATGGTGCGATTGTTTCATTACAAAACCAAATGACAGCAATGATGAATTTAATCCAAGCAATTGCGATCAGCAGCCCAACACCGCAAATTGGGCAAATAACCGCAATCAGTCAAAACATCACAAGGTGTATGACTGGCGGTGATGGGCATGCGATGGAGGATTACCCGCAAAATCCACAATCTGTCTACTTTGTAAAGAATAACCCCTTTTCGAACACCTACAATCCTGGGTGGAGGAACCACCCCAATTTTTCTTGGAAGAATCAACAACAAAATTTCCAACCTATGGCGCAGAAAGAAGGGCCACCAGGATTCTTCCCACACAACAATGGTCAAACGAACAATCAAGCAAGTAGCTCACAACCACCGCAATTCTCTTCTTTGGAGAGCCTACTAAAGCAATACATAGAGAAAAATGAAACCGTGCTTCAATGTCAGGCCACGTCCATCCGCAATCTCGAATTAAAGATGGGCCAGATTGAAAGTGAGCTGAAGAGTAGACCGCAAGGGGCTTTTCCGAGTTCAACTGAATTTTCATGCAACCCGGAGGGATCAGGTAAAGAGCAATGTCAAGTTGTGATATTGCGTAGTGGGAAGACTGTGGAGGGAGAAAAGAAGGAGTTTAGTAGAACAACTTCCATTGTGGCTGACTCTGAGATTGCGGTGACGCAAGAAGAAGAAGTAGTAGAACCGGAGGTTACGTCGACCTCAAAGCCAACTGAAACAGGAACTGTGAGAGTTCAGTTACCCCCTTTCCCACAGAGACTAAAGAAAAAAAAGAATGAAGAGGTACAGTACCAACGTTTTTTATCTTTGTTAAAGCAATTACATGTTAACATTCCTTTCAGTGAAGTGATTGAGGAGATGCCTGCCTACACAAAGTTTCTGAAGCATATGGTAACTAAGAAGAGGCGAGATGGAAAATTTGTCACGGTGGCATGAACGCAAAGTTTAAAATCCATATTCCACCGAAGATGAGCGATCCTGGGAGCTTTACTATTCCTTGCTCCATAGGAGAACTGTACATCGGGCAAACCCTGTGTGACTTGGGAGCCATCATAAATTTGATGCCTCTGGAAATCTTTAGATAATTAAATGTGGGGCAACTTGTGCCCACAACAGTGACTCTTCAGCTAGCCGATAGATCTATGGTTCATCCAGAGGGAAAGGTGAAGGATGTGTTGATCACCATTGACAAATTTATCCTACCAGCCAACTTCATCATTTTGAACTATGAGGCCGACAAAGATGTGCCCATCATTCTGGGGAAACCTTTTCTATCAACAGGTCGTGCTCAAATTGATGTGCATAAAGGGGAAATCACTTTGAGTATCAACGGACAGAAGCTCAAGTTTAACATAATTCGTGCCATGAAGTTTTTGGATGAAGAAGACCTGCATGACTCTGATGATGACCAAAATTCGATTGAAGAAGAAAAGTTTGACAAAGAGAATGAAAAAGAGGATGCCAGCGCATCCGTTGCTATCTGCAATGCGATCATAACAAAAACAAGCAAAGAAGAAAAATGATCGCAAAGCAAGAAGTAGAGCCAACAAAAAAAATAAGAAAGAAAAACAATGCAACCTTCCCTAGTGGAGCCACCAACACTTGAATTGAAAACCCTACCAACCCATTTGAAGTACACATTTTTGGGGCAGAACGAGAAGCTGCCAGTTATCATTTCCTCTGCGTTCAACAAAGATCAGGAGAATGCATTGATGTGCATTCTTGGGAAGCATGTGTGAGCAATTGGCTGGACGCTCGCCGACATTAGAGGAATTAGCCTTACGTACTGCATGTACCACATTCGTCTTGAAGATGACCACAAAGCAACAATTGACATCAACGTAGACTCAACCTTGCGATGAAGGAGGTCTTCAAGAAGAGATCATTAAATGGCTAGATGCAGGCATTATCTATCCTATAGCAGATAGCACGTGGGTCAGCCTCGTGCAGTGTGTGCAGAAGAAAGATGGCATGACGGTAGTCCCAAATGAACACAACGAATTAATACCGCAAAGGACCATCACTGGATGGCACATATGCATGGACTACCACAAGCTGAATGCGGCTAGAGAGAAAGATCATTTCCCTCTGCCATTCATTGACCAAATGCTGGACCGACTAGCAGGGAATGACTTCTATTGCTTCCTGGATGGTTATGCCGGATACAATCAAATCATGATAGCTCCTAAAGATCAAGACAAGACCACACTCACCTACCCATATGGGACATTTTCTTTTCGCCACATGCCGTTTGGCCTCTGCAATTTGCCAAGCACATTCCAAAGGTGCATGATGGCAATCTTTTCAAATTATCTCGAGGACTCTGTGGAAATCTTTATAGAGGACTTCTCGGATTTTGGGAACACTTATGAAGTCTGTTTAGCCAATTTGGAGAAGATATTGAAAAGACGCGAAGAAACATATCTGGTGCTCAATTGGGAAAATGCCATTTCATGGTGAAGGAGGGCATAGTGTTGGGACATAAGGTCTCCAAAGATGGGTTGGAGGTAGACAAAGAAAACATCAAAGCAATTGAAAAACTTCCACCTCCAACTAGGGTGAAGGCTACACGAAGCTTCTTGGGGCACGCTGAATTTTACAGACGATTTGTCAAAGACTTTTCTAAAATAGCACGACCATTAAGTGCGTTGTTAAAGGCTAACAGAAAATTTGGGTTTGACAACAATTGCCTCAACGCATTTCGAGTTGAAGAATGCATTGGTTATCGCACCAATATTGATTGTGCCAGATTGGACACTTCCATTTGAAATAATGTCCGATGCAAGTGGGTATGCGATGGGGGTAGCCTTAGTGCAAAAGAGAAAAACAATTTTGCATCCCATCGCATATGCAACTAAAACATTAAACCCTACTCAGACAAATTATACCACTACAGAGAATGAACTCCTGGTGGTAATTTTTGTGTTGGAAAAATTTCGGGCATATCTATTGGGAACAAAGGTACTCATCCATACTAATCACTCAGTGATAAAATACTTAATGACAAAGAAGGACGCATAACCGAGGTTGATTAGATGGGTTCTCCTCCTTCAAGAATTTGATATAGAAATAATTGACCGAAAGGGGACAGAGAATCAAGTTACGAATCACTTGTCTAGACTAGAAAATCCTGAGGTTGACCGCAATGAGTCTGAGGTGAGTGTCGTATTCCCGGATGAGCAGTTGTTCCACATAGAAGAATTGCCCTGGTATGTAGACATAGTCAATTGTATGTTTTGCGAGCAATTTCCAAAAAATTACACCTACCACCAATAGAAGAAGCTCAAGCATGAATGTAGACATTACTATTAGGATGAGTCGAATCTGTATAAAAGAGGTGCAAACCAGATTTTTCGATTATGCGTACCAAATGCTGCTCAACACCGCATATTATCACAATGCCATGACTCACCATATGGAGGGCACTTTGGAAGGTAGTGCACCGCAGCCAAAGTTTTGTAAAGTGGATTCTTTTGGCCTACATTGTTCAAGGATGCGGCTGACTACGTAATGAAGTGTGATCGGTGCCAACGCACAGGTAAGATTTCTTGGAAACATGCAATGCCAATGAACACTATCTTGGAGCTTGAATTATTCAATGTATGAGGGATTGATTTCATGGAACCATTCCCTCATTTGAATGGTAAACACTATATTTTATTAGTCGTCGATTATATCTCCAAGTGGGTAGAGGCAATAGCATGCGCCTCAAGTGATGTGGCGGTAGTCTCTCAGTTCCTGAAGAAAAATATTTTCACTTGTTTTGGCACTCCTCATGCCATTATAAGTGATGAAGGATCCCACTTTGTCAGTCGCAATATCAAGGAGTTGCTGCACAAATACAACATCTTCCACAAAGTGGCCACCGCATACCATCCGCAAACGAATGGTCAGGCTGAAGTGTACAATCAAGGAATTAAGTTGACACTTGAGAATGTAGTAAGGCCTTCAGGAAAGGATTGGGCAACGAAGCTTGACGATGCATTTTTGGCATACCGAACTACATTTAAAACACCAATAGGTATGTCCCCGTATGCGTTGGTATTTGGTAAGGCATGTCATTTGCCTTTGGAGCTGGAATATAAGGCACTATGGGTGGTAAAGAAGCCGAATTCTGATTTAAAGAAAGCATGAGAAGCGCAAAAAATGCAATTGGTTGAGGTAGAAGAATGGAGGATTAACACATAGAAAAATGCAAAAATTTACAAGCAGTGCACCAAGCACTGGCATGACAAACACATATGCAGTAAGAACCTCCATGTCGGGAAAAAGGTTTTACTCTTCAACTCAAGACTGTAACTCTTCCCGGGAAAATTAAAATAACGCTCGTCCGGACATTTAAGGTTAATGGACAGCGAGTCAAGGCATATTGCGGAAGTGATTTCCAGCCAGAAACAGCCTCTGTAAAGTTGAAAAACCCGAACTACCCCTTACTTGATTCTTGAACTCTTATTCCTTTATCACTTTTACTATCATTTACCTATCTGTATCTTACTCATCTTCTCTAAAAAAGAAAAAAAAAATTGTTGTTTTGTTTAAATCATTTGACCCTCTCTTTGTTTGTTTACAACGATTAAGGCATAAGATTGTGGAGATGCTACACGAAGCAGCAAATTATCTCACTCCATCATCTCAATCCAACGAAGAGAGATCGCCGCAA
>NC_143487.1:40182831-40250010 GCF_027475165.1 Benincasa hispida | reverse complement strand
AGAGTCTAACGTAATGAACGCAAGTTTGCTTCCATGTTTGGAAGTACTACTCGCTTTAGTTAACGCACTCTTCTGACCTTTTCTCAATAGATCAGAATGACATCTTCACTTCTGCTCTCACATGTGAAGATGCCGTATAACATGATTTAGCTAAACATATTTTATAACTTTAATACATATTAAGTTCTTGGTGATTCATATTGCTCATCAAGGGATTAAGAAAACATCATGAAGAAAGTGACTAATGGGTGAACGGAGATAGACAGAAAATGGTAAACAAAATCTATCGAAACATTTAATATTTCTACTAAGTGTTTGATACATGATGTGTGAATGAAGAGATAAAGAAAATATGGAATATAATGAAAGAGAGATAGAACAGATACAATCTGGTGCCGATGTCTTGGCACAGATTCAATGGGGATCTGCTTGTTGGATAGGATGGTTTCGATGGCAGGAAGAGCTTCCCTCTCAGGCTTGCTCCACCGGTAGCAGGGGTCTCTGCATAAAACTTCGATTGGGTATATGACAGGTCGGATCTGAGATTTACCTCTCGACCTTATCTCGTTCTCTTCCCGGATTTCTTCTCTTCAGCACTCAACTCAGCCTTTTCTCTCTAAAATCTTACAGCACTTAGCCCAGTATCAAATAGCATCCTTTTTCTCTGAAATCACTGGGGTATTTATAGAAGCAAATCTTTGACTCCAGCCTTGTGGTCCCCACTTGATTGTTATGGTAATTTCGGAGATGGAGGGATTTTATTCCTTCCGTTATGCAATCAGACCATCAATTCTGCACAACCTTTAGTTGTACACGTGTCTCAATCTCCCGCTCTTGTGTTGCTCAGTTGCTTCTTTCGATCATAGGTTCGCATGCGGTGTTTGTTTTTATTATCGCATGCGGTTGAAGCATAGCTTTGGACTGACTGTCTCATTGCGCCGTTACTTCGGTAATCGTCTCTTCATGATTGATATACAGGCACAATGTTACAGAGATGCGTTGATTAGTTTCTCATGAGCCTTGAGCGCAAGCGGTGACTTGGTCTCCTGCAAAACAGAGTAAAGTTTGGCTTGTCCTCCATCTTTTTAGCGTTAGTGGGTGTAATTGTAAACATTTATAATTATTGTCATACTAGGTTAATTTTCATACAATTGGCACATAATTACGAACTTTTGGCCGCAATATCTTGATAAGGTGGCATAAATAACTTGTATTTCTACAAGTTATCACACCCCCAAATTTAGATATATGCTTGTCCTCAAGCATATCTTCTACTAAGGCAATCATGCTTATTCCTATCCTATATTTCTGCGATGATTAGTTGCTCCGAATGTTATACTTATGCACATTACCTGACATCGTACTTTCCTTCTATCCTTGCTAATTCTTAGCAAGCCTTACTTTATTCTTCTATGTAACAAAATTCTGCTCAAAGACACTTTTCGAGTTTTCAAAATAGAAAGTTTATCTCTTTTTTATCAAAACAACTTGATGTATCTATATGTGGTGAGCAAAACTTTGCGTCATTTATTCACTTAGAGACAGTTGGTCATGGTTACACTCTTCGTTTTGGCTTGTCCCCACGGGTGTCATGCGAACATCCAACTACGGTTGTGTGCCAGTTTCAACTTTATTCATGATAATCAGAGTTGTCTCTTGCATTCTTTTATTTTTCTCTTTTTGATTTATACTACGTTGTTCTTGGAAACCCACCTTTTTTTGGCTTGCTCCAATGAGTGTCATACGAACATCCAACTACGAGCAGGCTCCTTTCACAACTAAACTCTTATCAGGTTGGGAACATTTTTGAAATTTCCTTTGCGCTAACATTGGAGTTTTGCATAAATTTTTTATTTTTTTATTCTTTTTAAAATGAAAATGGACGCATTTTCTTAATTACTGCATACTTCTGATTTAATCTGCTTAGACCTTCCCCACCCCCAAATTTAAAGATTAGCAAGGTCCTCATTACGTTGTTTGGATAGACTAGACAAACACTTAGAAGAAAATTTCAAAAAGAAGGTTTGAGCAGAACGTTGAAAGATAAAAGGTAAAGTACTGCTAAACTAAGAATTAACTAAGTATTAGTCATAATTTACTAAGTATGGGAAATATTTCTAAGTGTAACACATAATACATCATAGCAACATAATGAAGATCGTAAAAATACAAGAGTAAAAATATAGCAAAGATTAACAAAGGAAGATAAAGAAAGAGGCACATGCAAAGAGTAGAGTGAATTATGTACTCTAATTGTATTGACTATTAACAAAGTATGCGAATATATTACAAACGATTGCATTCAAAAAAATTTTCATTGCCTGTACAGGAGTCAAAGAATTTTGATTAACTTACAAAATAATAAAAGAATTGAATACAATTAAAGAATGGCCGCATAAAAACTTAAAATGGAAGAAAGGATAAAAACTAAGGTTGAGGAGTAGGGGGATCCGGTGGAGGATATTGAGGCGATGCAACAGAGCCATCATCAAACATTAAGTGCTGCCTTAGATGCGGAGGCACCATCGGACCATGCAGATAAGCGGTAAGAAAGTTGAAGTATTCTTGATTGCGCTCCGCTATCTGTCGTTGGTGTTAGAAGATCCTGTGCATACTACGCTGGATATTGATGAGTGCTTCCCTTGAAGTCGCAGCACTGCGTTGAATCTCATCCATGCGCTCCATTGCTACCTCAAATCGATTGTTGAAGAAGTGATGCTGCTGAGAGACAAGTTCTTGTTGTTGGGCGAAGAGGGTTCTCATTTCAGCTAACTCAGCAGCCAGGGAGGTGGAGGATGGTTATGCCTGCGATGTCTCGCCAGCACCGTTTTGGGGTTCGGCAAATGTGCCTTCACCCAAATCGTGTGGGTCATCAACTTGCGGTGGTGGGATGGTGGGATCTGGTGATGAAGTTGTTACTGAAGGTGGGGCTGCTGGTTGAATCGGAGAGTTGGGGATAAAAGGAAGGTTGGTAAAAGGTTTATGTAAAGGGGAGGAGGGTTGCGCTGGCGGACTTGGAGGGCTTGGAGATCTGATGACCAAGGGAAGAGGGCTTATGGACTCTGGATCTTGCTCTAGTGACTCATGAACCCTTTCTTTTCCCTTGTCTTCTCTTCGTCTTCTTTTTGGTCTGGGTTCCTACGACGCATTCAAATCGATCGCAGGTCTCTTTGTTGGTAGGTCCTGGCAATGTGGGGAATCCATGAGGAGCATCCTCAGAATTTTGATGTTGATGAGGCCATGGACTTCTGGCATGGGCTCCTCATCAATGCCTACACCCGCACTCAGGCATAAACTTGAGACGATCCACGGGAAGAAGTACTGCCCCCGTATATGCCCCACCAATGCTCTGATCTACGCTGTGATCAATCTTCCCACGTCAATAGGAATGCCGCGAGCAATACAATATGCGGCCATCACCCAATCCCTTGATACCATTCTGTCATGCGTTGTTGGGATCCGCCGCTTCTTGACTAGATAAACCCAGAGCCTTCCCTCCGGTAGCAAAGACTTAGACTTCAGAGTGCGGATGCCTTTAGAGGAGACTATCCATCTTATGCCTGGTTGCGCTAATACCCTCAACGCGTCTCTCATCAGTTCTTCTGTAGGATCATCAATGATCTTGTTCCCTGGTGCATCAGGGTTTTCCTTCATCTGATAAAGCTCATTGTTGTCCTTTGCGCTGAAGTGTACTGTCTCTCCCTTAAAAGTCATCGCATCCTTATTTCCGTGTAGACGCCCGCGTAGAAGTCCTGCACTACCTGAGGCATGATGATGGATGGGCACTGACAGAACGTGTCCCACCCATGCTCCACAATGACGCTCGTGATGAGGTCAGATAGTGGGGTTGGTGCAGAGTAGAGCCCATCTCGATCAACATGTCATCATTTTCCTTTCTTTTAGATGACCGTTTCTTGGCCGATGCAGGCTCGCTGCTTTGTACTACGTCTTTGCCTTTTGCTTGTGCAAGGTGGGCTGCTTGCCTTAGTCTCTTTTCCCGCTCCTTGTGCTATTCTTCTTTTTCGCATTCAGCGAGTTCTTTGTCCTTACTTTTATACAAGCGCTTCTTGTTAGCTTCGTGCTTCCTCCTCTTCTCCTCCAAAAACAGTCTTTCCTCTTCTTCCTTCTTCCTCTTTTCTTCTTCTTCTGCCTCTCTCTCTTCTCTCTTAAACTCTTCTTCAAATTGCTCAGAGGTCAGCAATATGCGTTGATCCTCCTTGCGCTTTTGGATCCCTTCAAGTCGGGCAAGCTCGTTATTGCTTCGGATCTCCTCAAATTCCAATCTTTTTCTTCGATTCCCCTCTACGATGATGAGCTTGCCCCACTCCATCTTTTCTTGCTTCTCTTCTTCTTCTTTTCTTCTTCTCTCCTCCTATTCCAATGCTAACATTAAACGTTGAGGGTTGATGCTGGACCCTTGCGGCGCATTCTCCCTACGCCGCCGCATTAAGGGGGTTCCCTCTGTTTCGTCTCCTTCGTCCGTCGCAACCAATTGTGTTTCTTTAGGTTACAACGGCTCCATCAACTACACCGTTTCCCACCATCCTCCCTTACGGAGGTCGATTCTTCATCCTCTCTTTAACTGCGATCTCATTTTGTTCTCTTTCAATGATCGTAATTTCCTCTTCTTCCATTTGTGGAGGCTTATCAAAAATCTCTGCGATGATGGTAGCCTCCGGAGTCTTCAGGACCAGAACATCATTCCCTTTTTCTTCTTCTTCAACCACCACTACTCCATCCTTTATTGCTTCATCCGCCGCAACCACCACCTTCTCCTCCGTAGGCAGTGGTTGGTTTACAACCCCTGCCTCCGGCAGTCTACCTCCTTGCTCCAGAGTGATTAGGATGTTGCTAAACACCTCCGTATCGTCTCGCCTCTTCCATTCACTTTTAGTGGAGACAGATGGTGTTAGCGTGGGCATGCTCTTTGTTTATCCTCTTATCTTGAACGCAGGAGGCCTAACGGGCAAAGGATTTCTCCGAGTTCTTCCGGTGGGTCTAGGGATGGTACGGGCTTGTGTGGCAAGCCTGTGACTGGTAGTCAGAAATGCTGCCTCTCATATGGCTCCTTGGTCAGGGATGGAAGGTGAAGCAGATTGGTTTGGTGTTTGGTTGGCCATTGAAACGGATTGGAAGGTTTTGAAAGCAAAACATTTAGGGTTCTAAATTGCTGGTAAAGGATTTCCAAAGACGGGGGAGGGGGTATTTATAGGTTGGGTCGTGGTGGGGCCCAACGTGATTTGTGAGGCGACTAACCTCGAGCAGTTCAACAGGCGCGTCGTTCCACCTCCCGCATATATGGAATTTTCAGAAAAAGCGTCCTTTCGTCTGCCAAGCCATAATTGCTTGGGGATACAAATCGATTGGACTTCTTCCCGAATTACCAGACAAAATTTTCTTTAATATTTTATTTGAATGGACGCATGATAAGGTATAACGCATTGTGTTCAATAGCGCAACTGTATCTTTGTAGATGATGGGCAACAGTGCATATATCCCTGCAACACACCCCTTAACCAACGCATTTCTGGAGGATACCTCAGCATAGTGCATTTGGCCAAGGATGGGCAAAGGACACATGCGAGGGCAACATACCCCTCAACTCAATACAGTTGAGTTAGATGAACGCAAGGTATTCCTAGTTAGTTTGGGAGGCGTCCATTGTTGTCTTGCTTTGTTAATTGTTTTCTTATCTTTATTTATATTTTACTCACAGTTTTTATTTTATTTTTTATTTTTTATTTTTTTTAGCACTGATTACAAAAAAAGTCAAAAAATTAAAGGCAGGAACAAATTAAATGCACAGAAGTAAATGAAGAAATAAATTCGAAGAGTCAAAATTTGAATTAAATGAGTCATTAAAACAGGATTCAGAAATTAAAGAGATAAAATTCAATAAAGCAGATTAAACATAGTATTGAGATATGGACCGAGAATTGTGTTCTCTTTGATGATTGCAATCCACATCTCCGCAGGTGGTCAGGCTTGCTTGCTCAATGTCTTCACAGACATTGCTCCTTCTCTGTTGATCCCAGGGCTTCAGAATTGCTGGGCAGTGTTCCAGGTGTTCGATTTCTCAGCTCAAAGGCCAACTGGCTCACTTGGATCTCCAGATTTCTTATAGAGGACGCCTGTGCTTGTATTACTACATCATTCTTGTCCATGTACTGTTTCAGCAGCATCTCTAACGATCCTCCCGAGGCATTAGATGATGATGATGGTTGCTGGTTATGCGGTCCTGATTGCCCCTGATTGTGGTGAAACGGAGGATTTCCTTTGCTACCCCCTTGATGGTTCATTGGCCCCCCTAGGTTGGGATTGCTGCCCCAACCGAAGTTAGGATGGCTCCTCCAGCCCGGATTATAGGTGTTTCTGAAGGGGTTGTTCTGGATAGCACATACTTGGTGAAGATTCAATGGGCATCCTTCAGCTCTGTGAGCCCCTCCACAGCTGACGCAACAAATTGCGGCCACTTGAGCCAGCATAGTGGGTTGCGCTGATTATGGAGCAATGGCTCCTTGATTAATGGCCATTGATTGGAGGATTGAGGTTATCGTGGCCATCTGGGCAGCCAATGTAGTCATTGTCTCCGCAAGGACAATGGCTGTTTCAGCTTTTCTTCTATCGACACCTCGGCCTCCACATCCGTCATCTATCCAGTCATCCATATTCTGCGAGATGTGGCCAAGAATGACTTTGGCCTCTGTGTATGTCTTGTCCATAAAACCTCCTGCCGCAGAGGCATCAGCAACAACCTACATTGCTCTGCTCAGGCCATTGTAGAATGTTTCCATCAAGACGCAATCGGGAATCCCGATATACGGGCAGTTTTTCACCAATCTTCTGAATCGCACCCAGACGGTGCTCAGGGTCTCATTCTCTTTTTGTTCAAAGTTCAACACATCCTTTCGTCTTCTTGCGTTGACAACCGGTGGGAAGAACTTCTTCATAAACCGCTAAACCAATTTCTCCCATGAAGTGATTTCGTTGCACTCCAGTGAATAAGCCCACTTCTTAGCCTCATCCCTCAAGGTGTAAGGGAACAAATATAGCCTAATATTCTCCAGGGTCATGCCAGGTAAGGAGAAATTGCTGCATATCTCGACGAAGTTGGTCAGGTTGACATGTGGGTCTTCACTTTGCAGACCCTTAAACTACCCTGCTTTTCTTCTATTGGCAACACGGGGAAATGGTTTAGGTTATTGCAATATGTTCATGGTATATGCGGCCAGGTTTTCAATCTTTTAAAAAGGAGTTTGTACAAGTATGTAAAGTGCGGTAAAATAAAGGAAAGCAGTAAAGATGCGATAGAACATAGAAATACAATAAACCTAAGCTAGATGTTACAAGATACAAGCTTCATGTACAACATGCTAGGATTAAGGCTGGCTGTGAAGGTTGTGCAAAGATGTGGAATGCGGCGACAAGTCTTATGAACAGAATAGAAAGAGAAAGACAAATAATACAAACAACGCAATTTCTTAATTGGATTGAAGGTACAAATATTGTTCCGCTCTTCTCTTGGCGTACACTTCTCAGTGATCGACCGCACTCCCACATGTCTTTGGTGAAACAGAGACTAACGTAATGAACGCAAGGTTGCTTCCATGTCTGGAAGTACTACTCGTTTTAGTTAATGCACTCTTCTGACCTTCTCTTGACAGATCAGGATGACATCTTCACTTTTGCTCTCATAGGTGAAGATGTCGTCTAGCATGCCTTAGCTAAACGTATTTTATAACTTTAATATAGATTATGTTCTTAGTGATTCATATTGCTCATCAGGAGATTAAGAAGACATCATGAAGAAAGTGACTAATGGGTGAACGGAAATAGACGGAAAATGGTAAATGGAATCTATCGAAACATTTAATATTTCTACTAAGCGTTTGATACATGATGTGTGAATGAAGGGATAAAGAAAACATGAAATACAATGAAAGAGAGTTAGAAACGATACAAACAAGTGCCAATGTCTTGGCATAGATTTGATGAAGATCTGCTTGCCGGATAGGATGGTTTCGATGGCAGGAAGAGCTTACAATCAACGTAGGTCGGGGGAAGCTACCGTTTATACGACAGCTCCGCTTCCTCGTCTTGCTTCTGGCAAAGCTTCGACTTTGCTTGCTTGCGCAAAGGCTGAAAGTCCTTTTCGCTAGGTCCAAAAGCTTCCCGAAAGATCAGATTCAACAGAAATCCCGCATATTGAGCGCAGCTGATATGCGGCTACGGCTAGGCGATCATATCATGCCATAAAACGATTTTATATGTATAGAGAGATCCCGGTGAAGATGTCGTCTAGCATGCCTTAGCTAAACGTATTTTATAACTTTAATATAGATTATGTTCTTAGTGATTCATATTGCTCATCAGGAGATTAAGAAGACATCATGAAGAAAGTGACTAATGGGTGAACGGAAATAGACGGAAAATGGTAAATGGAATCTATCGAAACATTTAATATTTCTACTAAGCGTTTGATACATGATGTGTGAATGAAGGGATAAAGAAAACATGAAATACAATGAAAGAGAGTTAGAAACGATACAAACAAGTGCCAATGTCTTGGCATAGATTTGATGGAGATCTGCTTGCCGGATAGGATGGTTTCGATGGCAGGAAGAGCTTACCTCTCAGGCTTGTTCCACCGGTAGCATGCGTCTTTGCATAGAGCTTCGATTGGGTATATGGCAGGTCGGATCTGAGATTCACCTCTCGGCCTTATCTTGTTCTCTTCCCGGATTTCTTCTCTTCAGCACTCAGCTCAGCCTTTTCCCTCTAAAATCTTACAGCACTTAGCCCCGTATCCAATAGCATATTTTTCTCTGAAATCAATGGGTATTTATAGGAGCAGATCTTTGACTCCGACCTTGTGGTCCCACTTAATTGTTATGGTAATTCTAGAGATGGAAGGATATTATTCCTTCTGTTATGCAATTAGACCATAAATTCTACACAACCGTTAGTTGTACACGTGTCTCAATCCTCCGCTCTTGCGTTGCTCAGTTGCATCTTTCGATCATAGGTTCGCATGCGGTGTTTGTTTTTATTACCGCATGTGGTTGAAGCATAGCTTTGGACCGACCGTTGCATTGCGTCACCACTGCGGTAATCGTAACTTCATGGTTGATCGACGGGCGCAATGTGACAGACATGCGTTGATTAGTCTCTCATGAGCCTTGAGCACAAGCGGTGACTTGGTCTCCTGCAAAACAGAGTAAAGTTCGGCTTGTCTTCCATCTTTTTGGCATTAGTGGGTGTAATTGCAAACATTTATAATTATTGTCATACTAGGCTAATTTTCATACAATTGGCGCATAATTACTAACTTTTGGCCGTAATATCTAGATAAGGTGACATAAATAACTTGTATTTCTACAAGTTATCAATCCTACATTGTTTTATATCTTTGCATTGTAATAATGTGCATTTCTGCCCGTTATCACACCCCCAAATTTAAAACAATGCTTGTTCTCAAGCGTAGACTAAAGATTTTCTCTAGAAAGTCGACCGCCTTTTTCTTTCCTAGATTTCTCAAGGTGCCTTATTCAAATCCCACGTACCAAAATCTTTTTAATTTCTATCTAGGTCTCTTCTTAAAATATTTCTAATTTAGGGACCGCAAGTTTAACATTCAAAAAGAATTACTTGTTTCCAGGGCATCGCATGATTTATTTCATAAAAAAAAAACTTTTTCAACTGGGGAGTTTTCAAATGATTTTTATCCTTGCGTAGTATAGATATTTTTTTTCTATGACCTTGCGCTGATCCAAGTGCCTAGCCTTCGTTTTGGCTTTCCCCCACATGTGTCATGCAGACATCCAACTACGAGTAAGGCGCTCTTTCTCAGTCTAAACTCATGCCCATTAGCAGTGGAGTTGCGATCATTTTATTTATGCGTTGATCACGAATCCTACCTTCGTTTTGGCTTGCCCCCACAGGTGTCATGCGGACATCCAACTACGAGCAAGATCCGATTGCAACGTTATGATTTTTTTTAATGCCTAAAAATAGCAAGGTTTAATATGAATACCGCACCCCCAAATTTAAACGCAGCAATGTCCTCATTGCTGAAAGATTGAAAGAATTCATGCGATACTCTTAGAAGGTTTCCTAAAAATCAGTTTGAAAGAAAGTTGGTGGACCACTAACTTCTAGAAATATTTCATGAATTTGATTGTACTAAAATTAAGTTGACTTTAGTGCATATGATGAAAAATAGAGGCATGTGTTTCATCATTGAAATCATAATTGGCAAAGACAAACAATGCGGTGACTTACTAAATTAATCAATGTTTAATGATTGCGCCGACTAAAGAGGATGCGATGATAAAATTATTAAAGTTAAAATGAGATGCGAGAGTGCAAAATTTGGAATAACAAAGTCAAGGAAAGATACAACCTCCAAATTTTCTCTGTCGCCTGCATTATTTGTGATTGCATCCTTCTTTGTGGCGAACTGCTTTCTTCGATTGCGGTGGCAGAATAAACCAGTTGCGTCTTTCAGTGATCGCATAGCTCCCCGAAATCGTTCACCACGATCATAGCAAAGAAAACATTGAGAGGGTCAAATAAAAGATAGAGTTAGCAATTTTTTTTTTTAAAACATAATGCAAAGGAGTAAATGAATATGATAATGGATATGAAGAGGTAGAATTAAGTTCATGAATTGATGGTTTCAAAGGATACTTCACAAAACTTGCGTCCCTGATGAATTTGAATCGCATGATTGTGCAAGGACTGCTCACTTCTTCTTTAGTCAGAATTTCACAGGTACACGGAGGTGTTCTTGTGGTGCAAGTCTTCTCCATGATATATTTTGACTCTTTGCTCGTTGACTTTGAATGCGTTAGTCCCATCCTCATTGGATAACTTAACCGTGCCATGCGAGAATACCTCCTTGATTATAAAGGGTCTGGACCACCGTGACTTTAATTAGCTGGGAAAGAGTCATAGTCGCGAATTAAACAATAAGACCTTTTGTCTGACTCGGAGATTCTTCTCGCATAATTGTTTGCCATGCCAACATTTTGCGCGCTTCTTGTAGATTTTGGCATTCTCGTATGCTTGAGATCTCCATTCATCAAGCTCGACCAGCTGAAGTTTCCTTGCTTCCCCTACGACATTTAAGTCAAAATTAAGCTTTTTCACTGGCCACAATGTTTTATGCTCCAGCTCAAGCAGTAAATGACATGCCTTTCCAAACACCAGCGTATACAAGGACATGCCTATAGGTGTCTTATAGGCGGTCCTGTATGCCAACAAGGCATCATCCAGCTTCATTGCCCAATCTTTTCGCGAAGGTTTTACCACCTTCTCTAATATCAGCTTGATTTCCCGATTGGACACTTCAGCTTGACCATTTGTTTGTAGGTGGTATGTGGTGGCCACCATATGGAGGATATTATATTTGAGCAGCAATTTGTTGATGATGTGGTTAACAAAGTGAGAGTCCTCATCACTTATTATAGCACGTGGAGTGCCAAAACGAGTGAAAATATTCTTCTTCAAGAACTTGGAGACTACCGCTGCATCGCTTGCGACGCACGATACCGCTTCTACCCATTTGGAAACATAGTTGATGGCTAGTAGAATGTATTTGTGACCATTTGATGGTGGAAATGGTCCCATGAAGTCTATGCCCCAGATGTTGAACAATTCCACTTCTAAGATGATGTTCACGTGCATCGCATTCTTCCATGAAATGTTTCCTGTGCGTTGGCACCGGTCACATTTCATCGCATAGTCTCTTATGTCCTTGAATAATGTTGGCCAAAAATAACCACTTTGTAACACCTTTGCTACTGTGTGTTGGCCTCTAAAGTGTCCTCCATATGGCGAGTCATGGCATTGTGATAGTATGTGTTGGTGAGCAGCGTCTGGTACGCATAGGCACAAAATCTGGTCTGATCCCCTCTTATAAAGATTTGGCTCGTTCTAATAATATGATTTACATTCATGTCTGAGCCGCCTCTTTTGGTGGGCTGTATAGTCCTCAGGAAATTGTTTGCAAACTAGAAAATTGACCATGTCCGCATACCATGGTAGTTCTTCAATTTTAAATAGTTGCTCGTCTGGGAAAGTTGCATTCACCTCCGACTAGTTGCGGTCGACTTCTAGATTTTCTAATCTTGACAAATGGTTAGCAACCTGGTTCTCCGTCCCCTTATGATCAATGATTTCCATGAATTCTTGAAGGAGGAGAACTCATCGAATCAATCTTGGCTTCGCATCTTTTTTTGTCATCAAATATTTTATCTCCGAGTTGTCAGTGTGAATGATTACTTTAGTTCCCAACAAGTAAGCTCTTAATTTTTCCAACGCAAATATCATTGCAAGCAATTCTTTTTCTGTGGTAGTGTAAGTTGTTTGAGTAGGGTTCTAGGTTTTACACGCATAGATGATAACTTGTAGAAATACAAGTTATTTATGCCATCTTATCTAGATATTGTGGCTAAAAGTTAGTAATTATGCACCAATTGTATGAAAATTAGCCTAGTATTGCAATAATTATAAATGTTTGTGATTACACCCACTAACACCAAAAAGATGGAAGACAAGCCGAACTTTACTCTGTTTTGCAAGAGACCAAGTCACCGCTTGTGTTCAAGGCTCACGAGAGACTAATCAACGCATCTCTGTCACATTGCGCCCATTAATCAACCATGAAGAAACGATTACCTAGTGATGACGCAATGCGACAGTCGGTCCAGGGCTATGCTTCAACCGCATGTGGTAATAAAAACAAACACTGCATGCAAACCTATGATCGAAAGATGCAGCTGAGCAACGCAAGAGCGAAGGATTGAGACATGTGTACAACTAACGGTTGCGCAAAATTGATGGTCTGATTGCATAACAGAAGGAATAATATCCTTCCATCTTCGGAATTACCATAACAATCAAGTGGGGGCCACAAGGTCGGAGTCAAAGATCTGCACCTATAAATACTCCATTGATTTCAGAGAAAAGGTATGCTACTTGATACGGGGCTAAGTGCTGCGAGATTGTAGAGAGAAAAGGCTGAGCTGAGTGCTAGCTGAGTGCTTAAGAGAAGAAATCCAGGAAGAAGATGAGATAAGGCCGAGAGGTGAATCTCAGATCCAACCTTCCATACACCCGATTGGAAGCTCTATGCAGAAATGCCTTCTACCGGTGGAGCAAGCCTAAGAGGGAAGCTCTTCCTACCATAAAATCCATCCTATCCGGCAAGCAGATCTCCACCAAATTTGTGCCAAGACATTGGCACTTAACTGTATCTCTTCTATCTCTCTTTTCATTGTGTATTTCATGTTTTCTTTATCTCTTCATTCACACATCATGTTTCAAACGTTTAATAGAAATATTAAATGTTTCGATAGATTCCATTCACCATTCTCTGTCTATTTTCGTTCACCCATCAATCACCTTCTTCATGATGTCTCTTAACCCCCTGATGAGCAATATGAATCACTAAGAACTTAATCTGTATTAAAGATATAAAATACGTTTAGCTATAGACGATGGGGTGTATCACTGTTTTCTTCTTTTGCGCCAGCACTGCCCCCATCGCATAACCGCTTGCGTCGCACATTAATTCAAAGGGCTATGTCCAATCCGGTGCGATCAACACAGGTGTGGTTGTTAATGTGTTCTTCAATATCTTGAATGCATTGAGGCATTGGTCATCAAAGTCAAATGTTCTTTCTTCCTCCAGCAACGCACTCAATGGTCATGCAATCTTTGAAAAGCCTTTCACAAATCGTCGATAAAAACAAGCATGTCCTAAGAAGCTCCTGACAACCTTCACATTTGCTTGAGGTGGGAGCTTTTCAATCACCTCAATCTTCGCCTTGTCCACCTCTAGCCCGTTCTTGGAGACTTTGTGCCCAAGCACAATACCTTCCTTCACCATGAAGTGGCATTTCTCCCAGTTTAGCACAAGGTTTGTCTCTTCACATTTTTTTAGTATCTTCTCTTGATTGTTAAGACAGACTTCGTATGTTTGCCATACATCGAGAAGTCATCCATGAAAATTTCTACAGAATCTTCAAGATACTCAGAAAAGATGGCCATCATACATGATGTGTTATTTTATGAGGTGAAATTATGGATGAAATGTGGTGATGGAAATGCATTGAGCAATCAAGCTTTCTCAGTGGAACCCAAGTATAAACCCTACTGAGTTTCCTGGTAAGTTTAGGGTCGAACTTAGGGACTTGGGAAAATGGTATGCGGTGGTAATTTTTCAGGAAGACTTTGCGGTAACCGGTAACTCAAATAGTTGTTGGATGTTATTGGTTGTGGTAATAAAAATAAACAAATGCGGCAGAGTTTCGAAAAGAGTTGATAAAATGGAAGATGTAATGAGTATGAGGTGAACGGGTTGAGAAGGGTTCGACTAACACTTCCTAGGATGCATTCATGTTATACGATCATGCAACACACATACAATAGTAAACCATCTCTCGATGCGAATGCTACGGCTTCTAATGCTAGAATGCATGTGATATATGTGATGAGTCTATAGGACCTACATATAAGCCTTTATTCTTATCCATGCGATGACAAAATGACATACACACAAATAAGCCAACCACATAATATCATAACCTATCTCTAGGGTGCATGTGATGCATGTTGGAAAACAGAGCTTATCTCTAAGTCTCTATCTCTTGTTTATGCAAATCTAATCTTGCTCTCTTGAGTTTAGATTCTAACCTAGCTCTCTCATGTCTTAGGTTATTTCTTTAGACTCTCTCGCGTAGATCTAAAGGGATGTTGGGGATAGCATAAAATAAGATAATCGCAAACAATGAAGATCCTAGGTCATGTTAGCTTAGTTCTTCTCAACCCATTCGACAAGTTTAGCTACTCATACGTGCTAAGAGAGTGAACAAATGTAGAATAAGAACTTCCATTATATAAATATAAAGTTGAAATACAAAATAACAATGCAAGAAGAGAATAAAGAGCCTGGTAGCAATCTCTTGCTTCACAGGCTTTTACACTGTCTTTTCTCTCTTGTTCAAAAGATAATATCGCTCTCGCGAGAGTCGCCCCGCTCTCTGCTTTCCATGCCTCTGGGTTCTCTCTCGAGTTTCCCTGAGTGATCTTCTAGTGTCTCTTCTCTTCTCTTGCTCTGCCTTCTTAAAAATAAAAGAAAACTATGGACAGGCTAAACTATGAACAAAAACTTGAACTGTTGAACCGAACCTTTTTTCTGAAGGATGCCTTCGGTATTTATAGAGCTTTGGGGTGAAAAGCGACTTCTCTCTTATGATTGCATAGATGGGATGGTCTGACTGATGCGTCGAATATTTGTCACCGAAAAGCTTAGTGTACTTGTTATCATTAGCGGTTTATCAATTTAATTCAGATTCGACCGTCATCAGCTTTTCATCCCATCGTGATTAATTATTCTTTTCACCCAGATGCGCCCACCAAGTTGCGCCGACTCTATGCGGAAATCCTTCTTGAGTAGATGTTTGCGAGCACAAATCATCGTAAAGCCTTGCGTAATGTTGTGCTCGACCATTGATTTCTTGTTATCGCACTTTCTACCCTGCATTAACGCATGTTCTGCATAAAAATACAAAATTTAACTATTCTTATGCGATGAACGCATGTGACCACAATGTTATGAACTTAATGCTTTTTAGACGTAATCTAACATATTTTATCAACGCAAACCTTCATTGTTCAATAACTTAGCAATGTAATAACGTGCATTTCTGCCCGTTATCACACCCCCAAATTTAAACAATGCTTGTCCTCAAGCATAAGCTAAAGATTTTCTTTAGAAAGTCGATCACAAATCTTTTTTCCTAGATTTCTCAAGGGTACTTCATTCAAATCCTATACAAAAAAATTTCCTCAATTCTTATTCAAGTCTTCTCTGAAAATATTTCTAAGATCTAGGGACCGCAAGTTTAACCTTCAAAAGGACTTTACTAGATTCTAGGACATCGCAAGATTTATTTCAAAAAAAACTTTTCCACTGGGGTGTTGACTGATTTTTATCCATGCATATTTTTGACATTGTTATTTTTTTTCTGACCTTGCTCTGATCCAATTACCTCGCCTTCATTTTGCCTTTCCCCCACGTGTGTCATGCGGACATCAAACTATGAGCAAGGCGCTCTTCCTCTGACTAAATTCATACCTACTTGGCAACGGAGTTGCAGTCATTTATTTATGCGTTGATCCTGGAGACTTACTTTCGTTTTGGCTTGCCTCCACGTGTGTCATGCGGACATCTAACTACAGGTGAGTGGCTTTCACAACTCAACTCTTATCAACATGGGTTTCCCATTGTATTGGCAGTGGAGTTGTTATTCTCAAATTTTTTTTTTCTGTAGAGCTAAAAATAGCAAGGTCGAAAAATAAATACCTCACCCCCAAATTTAAAATGCGGCAATGTCCTCATTGCCAAAAAAATTGAAAGAATTCATACGATGTTCTTAAGAATCTACGTAAAGAGAGTTTGAAAGAAAGCTCGCAAACCACTATCTTCTAGAAATATTTCACGAGGTGACTTTTCTAAGATTAAGTTGACTCTAGTATATATGAAAAAAATAGAAACATGTATTTCATCATTGAAATCATAATTGGCAAAGAGACAACATGCAGTGACTTACTAAATTTATCAATGTTAAATTATTGCGGTAATCAGAGAGGATGCGATGATAAAACTTTCAAAATTAAAATGCGATGCGATAGTGCAGAATTTGGAATAAAGTCAAAGAGGAATACAACCCCCAAATTTGCACTGTCGCCCGCATTATTTGTTGACGCATCCTGCTTTGCGGCAATCTATCTTCTTTGGATTGCGGTAGTGGAATAAGATAAGTTGTTTCTTCGTGTAACACCTCCGCAATCGTTCGCCTCGATCGTTGCAAGAAAAACATTGAGAGGGTCAAAAAATTTTAAACAAGAACAAAATCTCTTACCGCAATCGTTCAGCATGACTTTTTTTTTTTTTTTTTTGAATAATGAACTGAAAAGATACAGTAAAATGAAAATTCTGAGGGGTAGAGAAAAGTTGAAGATTTCATGATTCCAACAGGTACTTCACAAAACTTGCGTCCTTAATGAAGTTTGACCGTCTGATAGTGCATGGACCACCTACTTCTTTCTTATTCAGAGTTTCTTAGTTCCACGGAGTCGACTTGGCGATGCCAGCCTTGTCTTTGATACACTTTTACTCGTTGCCCATTAACTTTGAATATGTTGGTTCTGATAACATGTAGAAATATAAGTTATTTATACTGTTTTAATTAGATATTGCGGCAAAAAGAAAGAAAAGTTGCACGCGTATGTATTTTGCGCCCATCCTTAGCGAGATAGTGTTGGCCAGTAGAAATACCATGCGCCCGTCCTCCAGAAATGCGTTGAGTTGAGGGGTGTGTTGCGCTGATGCATGCATTGTTGCCCGTCCTAAGCGCAGCTCTGCATACCCAGACCTTCAAGCTTTCTTTCTAAACCCTAAGAACATTCCCAACTCGTTCACTCAGTACAACCATGGCCGATCAATCTCCTCATTCATCCTCTTTACCCTCATCACCCTCACCGGCCCAAATCACTACAATAGAGGCAGCATTCCTCGTAGCAAGCTGCCGCCTCACTGCCCAACCAAAACCCATCCCACGAATTGTCGGAAAACCTCGGCGAAAGCCTTTAGCAGCCAGACCATTACAAATTAAAGAGGGGCAGAGCACGGAGAGTGCCCCACTCCCTACATTGTCATCGAAAAGCGAGAAGAAGAGAAGAGATGACAAGGAAGTGTTTGGGAGCATACTAAGTAATATGGAAAAAGAAGGAGGGCTGCCTGAAGCTGGGGTTGTTAATCAGCCATTACCTTCGAAAGAAGAGATGGAGAAAGCTTTGAGGGACCCACCAAGGTTGCTTTGGAAGAAGTGGTGGCGGAGAAGTAGCCTGAAATGGTTGAGGAGAAGAAGAACAACAACAACAAGGAAAAGAGGGCAGAAGGTGAGGAAGAAGCCCGGCCAAAGAGGAGAAGAAAGAAAGAAAAGCGAGCGAGAAGAGGGAATGCAAGCGAGAAGGGAAGCGCTTGAAGAAGAAGGAGGAAAATAGAAAGAGGGTTGAGAGCCCAGAAGTCGATGGAGAATCAACCACCACAAGGGTGGATGGGGGGGTGTCAATGCAACGAAGAGAATCAGGGCAACCTGAAAAGGAATCAACGCAAATAAGAATGGTTGCGACTGACGATGGAGAGGATCCAGACATCACCCCTCTTATGCGGCGTCGTAAGGAGAATATGACGCAAGGGTCAGCAATCGACCCACAATTTTCGCAAAGTATAGTAGAAGAGAAGGAGAGAAGAAGAAGAGAGGAAGAAGAAAAACAAGAAAAGATGTTACGAGCGTAACAAATCATTGTAGAAGGAGATTTAAGAAGAATACTACATGATGAAAAAGTGCACCGTAACAACGCAATTGCAACGGAAGAAGAGATAAAAAGGCTCCAGGATGAACAACACATATTGTTGGCCTCATCGCAATTTGAAAGAGAAATGAGTGAAGAAGAAGAGGAAGAAAAGAAGAAGAATGAAGAGAAGGAGAAAAGGTGCAAAGCAAATGTTCAGCGCATAAGAGGAAAAAAAAGTAAATAAATTGTGGAGTGGGAAAAAGAAGAACGGCGCAAGGAATGAGACGGAGACAAGACAAAGCACGCCTTGCATTGGCAAAAGAAAAGGGAAAAGCAAAAGCGGAAAGCAGTAAGCTTGCGGTGGCCAAAGAACGCCCATCAAAGAAGAAAGAGAATGAAGACATGATGATGGAAATGGGGTTCTTTCCTGCACCAACACCACTACCAGACTTAATTACAAGTGTTGTGTTAGAGCATGGATGGGAAACATTCTGCCAATGCCCATCCATCGTAATCCCAATGGTAGTGCGAGCTTTCTATAATGGACGACTCCATGGCGCCAAAGATGCGATGATCATGAAAGGAGAGGTAATGCCTTTCAGTGCAAGGGATATCAACGAGTTATATAAGATGAAGGACATCCCGGAGGTGCCGGGTAAAAAAATTATTGATGATCCCACAGAAGAACAAATGGAAGATGCGCTGAAGTTATTAACGCAACTGGGCACTCAGTGGTCGGTCTCCTTAAAAGGCATCAAAACCCTTGCATTCAGAAGTGCGGCTTTGGGTGTATTTTGTGAAAAGGCGACTTATCCTGACCTCTCATGACAAAACAGTTTCGAGGGATAGAGTAATGGTCGCATACTGCATAGCACGCGACATTCCAATAGATGTGGGCCAGTTGATCGCAAAGTAGATTCGATGTTTTGTGGGGCATGTAAGAGGCCAGTATTTCTTTCCTTGGACAGTTTCGAGCTTATGCCTCTCATTGGGTGTAGGTATTGAAGAAGAACCAATGCCGGAAGTCCATGGTCTCATCAACGTCAAGATTTTGAGAATGCTTCTCAAAGATTCCCCTCATTGCCCCAAGCTTCCACTGAAAAGGCCCATTATCGATTTAAATGCACCGCAGCAGCAAGCCTAAGAAACAACGCAAGGTTGACAAAGGCAAGGAAAAAGTCCAAGAGCCATCACCGCAAGATCAAGAACCGTTGGACCCCTTACCTTTGGTCATTCATCCTCCAAGCCCTCCTACAAAACCCCTTTCCTCACTCCCTGAACATTTTACTAATCTCCTTCTTTCCCCTAATTCACCCAACGCATTTCCAGCAGCATCATCCTCCCCTTCATCTTCACCGCATTTTTCTCCTCCACCACTGCATGTTAACGACCCACATGATTTGGGTGAAGGCACTTCCGCCCAACCCCAAAACGTTGATGGTGAAACATCGCATGTGCAACCCACCATCATATCCCTAGCTACTGACCTTGCAGAAATGCGTTCTCTTCTCTCTCATCAACATGATTTCTTCTGCTAGTGAATAACGGAGTTACACGAGCGACAAGTAGAATTGCAACGCAGTGTTGCGATGACAAGGCAGGTGCTGATCAACATTCAACGTAATATCTACACGATTCACCTGAACCAAAGACAAATGGCAGAGCGTAACCATGAGTACTTCAACTTTTTGATAGCCTATCTACATGGTCATATGGTGCCTCTGCATTTACAGCAACATCTCCACTTTGAAGAAGCTTCTCGTGTTCCTCCACAAAATCCTCCTCCTGAACCTCCTCCTCGATAAATCTACAAATTCTTTTGTGGTCATTCTTTTATTTTTACTTCATTTATTAATTTCTATGTATAGAAGCAATTACTTGATTCTTTGTACATGCTAAAATTCTGTATTGCGTTATTTGTAATTCTTTGTATACTTGGTGAATTTTTAATACAACTGAGTAACAATTCTTTCCGTATGCGTTAGCCTCTTATTTATCATTCTTTGTCAATCATTGCGATGTTCTTTATCTTTTATCTTGTTTTATTAATTGCGCTGCCATGATGAGTTATATGCATACCCTTAGCAACATTTCCCTCACTTTGTATTTTCTGACTGACACTAAGATAATTCATAGCAATAGCACTGCTTTACCTTTTATACATCAAAACTCTGCTCAAACCTACTTTTCAAAATTTTGACTAAATGTTTTGTCTATTATGTCCAAAACAACGCAATGAGGACCTTGCACATCTCTAAATTTGGGGGTGGAGAAGGTTTGAGCATATGCGATCAAGCGGATGGAAAATGCGTTGATATGAAAAAAAAAAATTATATAAACTCCAATGTCAGTGCAAGGGAAATTCCCAAACATCCCAACCTGATAAGAGTTAAGTCATGAAAGAGACTTGCTCGTAGTTGGATGCTCGCATGACACCCGTGGGATCAAGCCAAAATGAAGGTGGGTTTCCAAGAACGACGCATTATTAAAAAAAAAAACAAAAAAAAAACAAGAGATAACTCCTCTGACCAGCAAAATTAAAACTCAGCTGAAAAACAAGAGTTGAAGTTGAGATTGGCACACCACCGTAGTTGGATGTTCGCATGATACTGTGGGAACAAGCCAAAACGAAGGGTGTAACCATGATCAACAGTCTCTAATTAAATAACGCAACCCGACCACCGCATTCAAGTAGTATCAAGTTATTTTTGCATGAAGAAGTAAACATTCTTTTCAAAACAAGAATGGAATTTTTGAGTAGAGATTTGCTGTATAAAAGAATAAAGCAGGGCTTGTTTATAAATTATCAAAGATAGAAGGGAATAGCATTGTAAAGGAATGTTGCCTAGGTGGAGCATTCAGAACAACCAATCAACACAAAATTTAGGATAAAACTGAACAATATTGCTTTAGTGACGATATGCTTGAGGACAAGCATATATCTAAATCTGGGGGGTATGATAACTTGTAGAAATACAAGTTATTTATACTGTTTTATTTATATATTGCAACAAAAAGAAAGAAAAGTTATGTCGATAGTATAGAAATTGGCTAAGAAATGCGAAAATTATAAAATGTCGTCAATACACCCACTAACACCATTGCGATGGTAGAATAGAGTGTTTCAATTTCTGTTTTGCAGGAAATTAGTCACCGCATGCGTTAATGGCTCAAAGATAAAAGAAACAACGCATCTACGTTGCATGGCGCCCATCATTCAAGAATGAAGGGATGATCAACGCAATGACTGTGCATGAGACAATCGATCAAGAGCTTAGCGATCAACGCAATTTCAACCGCATGCGGTAATCAAAAACATCACCGCATGCGACGATAGATCGAAGATGTAAAGAACAACGCATTTACAGAGGATTCTGACACGTGTACAGCTTTCAGTTGTACGTTTCTGATGGGTTGATTGCGTAACAGAAGGAATTTCTCATTCCGCCATTTGAGGAACTACCTTAACCATATAGTGGGGCCCACCATTGCAAAGAGTCAAGCCTCGCCTATAAATAGCTTCTACAAATTCACTGAAAGATATACATGGATACATAGAAACGTGCATGTACTAATTTTAGGAGAGAGGCTGGTATGAAGCGACTATCTAGAGTAGATCCGGGAAGAACTATGAGACAAGGGCGAGAGGTGAGTCTTCGACCAAAGAATCCTTCCAATCCCCGTAGTTGAAGTTCTGTGCGAAGGTCAATTCTATCGGGAAAGAAAACCTGAGAAGAGAGCTTTCCTCTCCACCACTTCCACACGCCGACAAGCATAATCTCCGTTCAGGATCTGTGTCAAGACGTTGACACTCTTTCTGTATTTTTTTCTAATCTTTACTTCATCACTTGTATTCATCTTCTTAATCTTTCATTCACACCATGTATTGAACGCTTAATCTGAGTATTAAATGTTATGATCATTACCATCATCACCTCACTGTCTATTTCCATTCATCCATAATCCCTTTTCTCCATGATGTTTTCCTAATTTCCTAGGTAATCAGCAAGAATTAAGCAAGTGAATCAATTTGTGTTAAGGAAATAATTAGGTTTAGCTAAGGCATTCTCAACGACATCTTCACCTATGAGAGCAGAAGTGAAGATGTTATTCCACCTATCGAGAAAAGGTTGGAAGAATGCATTAATCAAAGCGAGAAGTACTTCTAGAGATGGAAGCAACCTTGAGTTCATCATGTTTATCCCTGTTTCACCATAGAGATATGGGAACGCGACCGATCACCGAGAGGTGTACGCCAACGGAAAGCGGAACCTTAGTTACTTTAACGCAATTGACAAACTTGCGTTGTTTTTACTATGTACTCTATCTTTTTTTGCTTCATCCATAAAGACTTACCATCGCATACCACGATCCTTTGTATAACTTCATAGTCAATCTCGACCTCAGTATCTTGTATCATGTATCTTGTATCTTGTATCCTTTTAGTTTAGGATTTTATTTTATCAACACAATTTTATTTTATCGAAATTTACATTCCTGTATAAACCAAATTCTTTATTCATTGTTAAACCGGTTGCATGTATCACAAAAGTAACACATTAACGAAAACAATCCTTGTGTTCGACCTCAGATTATTCTGAGAAGCTTGTGTTGGAATTATACTTGGTTTAAGCGCAAGGAAACTTGTGACATGCATTACTCCATAGCATACTACAAGCATATCATTAACAACGCATATAATCAGACGTAGTGTGCATAAGAGATAACGTCATTCACATTCACATTCATGCACATGCTGAAAGATATAAATCAATGTACCAGGTTCCGTTATCATTCGATAATTTGACCGCGCCATGCAGAAATACCTCTCTAACTATGAATGGTCCTGACCAACGTGACTTAAATTTCCCAAGGAAAAGCCGTAGTCGTGAGTTGAATAGTAAGACCCTTTGCCTGACTTGGAGGTTCTTATTGCATATGTGTTTGTCGTGCTAGCGCTTTGCGCGCTCCTTGTAAATCTTTACATTCTCATATGCATTAATCCTCCATTTCTTCAGCTCGACCAATTGAAGTTTTCTCGCTTCTCCTGCTTTCCTCAAGTCAAAGTTTAGCTTCTTCACTACCAACAGTGCTTTGTATTCCAACTCCAAAGGCAAATGACATGCCTTACCAAATACCAACGCATACGGGGACATACCTATGGGTGTTTTCAATGCAGTCCGGTATGCCCACAATGCATCGTCGAGCTTTGTTTCCCAATCCTTTCATGAAGGCCTTACCACCTTCTCAAGTATCAGCTTGATCTCCTGGTTGGAAAACTCGACCTGACCATTCGTCTACGGATGGTATGCGGTGGCCACTTTGTGGAGAATGTTATATTTGCGCAGCAGTTCCTTGACGGTATGATTGACAAAGTGAGACCCTTCATTGCTTATTATGGCACGTGGAGTGCCAAAACGAGTGAAAATGTTTTTCTTCAGGAATTTAGAGACTACCATCGCATCGCTTGCGGTGCATGCCACTGCTTCTAGCCACTTGGATACGTAGTCGACGGCTAACAAAATATAATTTTTACCAGTCAATGGTGGGAATGGTCCCATGAAATCGATACCCCAGACGTCAAATAACTCTAGTTCCCAAACGGTGTTCATAGGCATTGCATGTTTCCATGAAATGTTACTTGTGCGTTGGCACCGGTCACACTTCATCACGTAGTCAGCTACATCCTTAAACAATGTTGGCCAATAGAATCCACTCTGTAATACTTTGGCTGTGGTGCATTGTCCTCCAAAGTGCCCACTGATCACAGACAGAAATGCACGTTATCATAGTGCTAAGTTCTTAAACAATATTGGATTTCGTTGATAGAACATGTTAAATTGTGTCCATTAAGCCTAAATTCTATACTTTTGTGATCGCATGCGTCCAACGCATTAGAGTAGTTGATCTTTATGTTTTTGTGCAAAATAATGTGTTAACGCAATGCAAGGAATGCAATCATAGGAATACATCGGTCGAGCACAACTTCACCACAAGACTTTGCGTTGATCGTGCTCGCAAACATTCCCACAAGAAGAATCACCGCAACATGGTGGGTGCATCTGGACAAAAGGACAATTAAGATCGATGGGACAGAAAGTTGGCAGCAGTCGGATCTAAATTAAGTTGACAACCGATAACGGTCACAAGTAAATCTAGCTTTATCGGTGACAAATATCTGGCGCGTCAGTCAGGAATTAAAACTATCCCATCTGTAAAATCGAAAGAGAAGCCACCTTTCACTTTTGATGCCCTATAAATAGCAAGTTCATTCTTCAGTTAAGAGGTTAAGCAGTCGATTACTTCCTCTTTACAAGTTCACACCTCTGTGCATAGTTTTCTTTATCATTTACGATGGAGCTAGAGAAGAGTGGTGACGTCGGAGATCGTCCAAGGCAGCTCAAGAGAGAACCTTGGGGCGTAAGAGCAGAGAGCGGGTCGACTCTTGCGAAAGCGATAATATCTTTAGAGCACGAGTAGAAATGGTGTAATGCCTGGTGGCAAGAAATTGCTCCAGGCTTTTTACTTTACTTGCATTGTTATTTTGTACTTCATCTTATATCTATTTAATGGAAGTTCTATTTCTACATCTGCTCACTCTCTTAATACTCATGAGTAGCTAAACTAGTTGAATCGGTTGAGAGGAACTAAGCTATTGAATCGGTTGAGAGGAACTAAGCTAACATGATCTAGGAAGTTCATTACCTACGATTGTCTTGTTTTATGTTTTGCAAAACATCCCTTTAGAGTTACTCGAGAGAGAATCTAAAGAAAGAACCTAATGTCTTGAGAGAGCTAGGTTAGAATCTGGCTTGAAAGAGCAAGATTAGGCTTGCATAAACAAGAGATAGGGACTTAGAAATAAGCTCTGTTTGTTAACTTGCATCGCGTGCATCATAGGAATAGGAATGATATTATGTGGTCGCATATTTGTGTGAATGTCAGGTTGTCATTGCATAAATAGAGATAAAGGTTATGTGTAACCGTGTAGACTTATTGCATAATTATCACATGCGTTCTAGCTTTAGAAGTCGTGGCATTCACGTCGAGAGGTGGTGTACTATTGTATGCATGTTGCATGATTGCAAAGCATGAACGCTTCCTAGACAGTGTTAGCCAAATCCCTTCTTAACCCGTTCACCGTATATTCATCATATTTCCCGTTTACCAACTCTTTTCAAACTCTGTCGTATTTATTATTATTTTCATTAACGTAACAACACCCCAACACTTATTTATTTAACCTGTTACCGCAAGTTTTCATCAAAATCTCCAATGCAACTATTTTCACAAGTAGGTGTTCGACCCTGGACTTACCAGGAAACTCAGAGGAATTTACACTTGGATTCCGTTGGGGAAACTTGAGTGCGCAATGCTATCCATCCACACATAACACCCATAATTTTCACCCATTCATAAAAATAAGCATCACCCACCATATGGTGAGTCATGACATTGCGATAAGATGCGTTGTTGAGCAGCATTTGGTACGCATAGTCGCAGAATCTAGTCTGCCCCCCTTTTATACAGATTCGGCTCATCCCAAAAATATGATCTGCATTCATACTTAAGCCTCCTCTTCTGGTGGTCAGTATAATCCTCTGGAAATTGCTCGCAAACCAAATAGTTGACTATGTTAGCATACCATGGCAATCCTTTGAAAGTTAAGCTTGCAATCCCTAGGTCTTAGAAATATTTTAGGAAGAGACTTGAATAACACTTAAGGAAATTCCGATATATAGGATTTGAACGAAGTATTCTTGAGAAATATAGGAAAGAACTTTGCAGTTGACTTGCTAAAGGAATCTTTAGCTTATGCTTGAGAACAAGCATTGTTTAAATTTGGGGGTGTGATAACGGGCAGAAATGCACATTATCATAGTGTTAAGTTATTAAACAATGTTGGATTGCATTGATGAGATATGTTAAATTACGTCCATTAAGCATAAATTCTATAATATTGTGGTCGCATACATCCAACGCATTAGAATAGTTGATCTTTATATTTTTGTGCAGAATATGTATTAACGCAATGCAAAGATTGCGATCATAGGAATTCATTGGTCGAGCTTAGAGATTCAGTGTAAAAAGCCTCGATCAGACAGGAATTGCTACCAGGCTCTCTACCTTTAAATTCCATTGTTATTTTGTACTCAACTCATTTATAAAAATGGAATTTCCTTCTCTATATCTGTTCACTCTCCGTTATTTATGCATGAGTAGCTAAACCAGTTGAATGGGTTGAGAAGCATTTAGCTAGCACAACTAGGGAATCTTAATTCTTTGTTATTATCTTGTATTATGTATGCTTCATTCCATCGTTGGATGTTCGCATGACACCCGTGGGAAGAAGCCGAAATGAAGGGTGTAACCATGAACAACAGTCTCTAATAAAATGTCGCAAACTAAACCACCGCATACAGACACACCAAGTTGTTTTTGCATGAAGAGGTAAACATTCTATTCAAAACAAGAAGGGGATTTTTTAGTAGAGATTTGTTGTATAAAAGAATAAAGTAGGGCATGTTTATGAATTATCAAGGATAGAAGGAAATTGCATTGTTAAGTGATGTTGCCAAGGTCGAGCATTCAGAGCAACCAATCGACGCAAAATTTAGGATAAGAACTGAATAAAATTGCCTTAGTGGAAGATATGCTTGAGGACAAGCATATATCTAAATATAGGGGTGTGATAACTTGTAGAATTAGAAGTTATTTATACTGCTTTATCTAGATATTGCAACTAAAAGAAAGAAAAGTTGCGTTGGTAGTATAGAAATTGGCTAAGAAATGCGAGAATTATAAAATGTCGTCAATACACCTACTAAGGTGGCAAGAAATTGCTCCAGGCTCTTTACTATACTTGCATTGCTATTCTGTACTTCATCTTATATCTATTCAATGGAAGTTCAATTTCTACATCTGTTCACTCTCTTAATACGCATGAGTAGCTAAACTAGTTGAATGGTTGAGAAGAACTAAGTTAACATGATCTAGGAAGTTCATTGCTTGTGATTGTCTTGTTTTATGCTGTACGAAACATCCCTTTAGAGCTACTCGAGAGAGAATCTAAAGAAAGAACCTAATGTCTCGAGAGAGCTAGGTTAGAATCTGACTTGAAAGACCAAGATTAGGCTTGCATAAACAAGAGATAGGGACTTAGAGATAAGCTCTGTTTGTCAACTTGCATCGCATGCATCCTAGGAATAGGAGTGATATTATGTGGTCGCATATTTGTGTGAATGTCATGTTGTCATCGCATAAATAGAGATAGAGGTTTATGTGTAAACCCTGTAGACTTATCGCATATTTATCACATGCGTTCTAGCTTTAGAAGCTGTGGCATTCACGTCGAGAGGTGGTTTACTATTGTATGCATGTTGCATGATCGCAAAGCATGAATGCAACCGAGGGAGTGTTAGCTGAAACCCTTCTCAACCCATTCACTGCATATTCATCGTATTTCCCATTTGTCAACTCTTTTTCAACTCTGTCGAATTTATTATTATTTTCATCAACACAACAACGACCCAGCACTTGTTCATTTATCCGGTTAACGCAAGTTTTCATAAAAATCTCCAACGAAACTATTTTCACAAGTCCCTGTATTCGACCCTAGACTTACCAGGAAACTCAGAAGAATTTACACTTGGATTCCGCTGAGGAAACATGCGTACATAACGCTATCCATCAAAACATATCATCCATATTTTCCACACCTCATAAATCCAAGCATCACCCACCTCCGCGACCCGTACATCTGTGTGCTTTTCGTTCGACCCGACCCGCCCCGTGTTGTCGTTGATCGTGCCAGCACGCGTTGACCAGTCGGTCCAGACGGTCTGGACCGGTCTGTTTGACCTGGTTGAGCCGGTTTGACCGATTCAAATTGGTTTTTGGTGTTTTTGGGCCGGTTCGAGTGGTTTCTGAGAGGTTCCAGATGGTTCAAAGTGTTATTTATTTGTTTTTAATTCCAAAATCAGTCCACTTTAGTGTTGTTTACGTATTATTCATGTTATGTATAATATTGTTTGATTATATGTGCATATAGTATGCCATATAGTTTTAAAACCCCACCATAGGAAAATCATGTGACATGCATTTTTTATATGTTATAAGTGTTATAAAATATATACTATACATGCTTAGTTTTAATATAAGTGTTATATTAAAGCATGTTTGTTTGAAGGAAGCATGTTATAGATGAATGCTTTAGGGTTATAATTGTTATAATTTATTTTATAATTGTTATAAAATAACCTAGACTTCTAAAATCTATAATAAAGATAAGTTGCATGCTCACTTAGGATTAACCATCGAGCAATCCCAATTTTCATAGAAAATAGGTCGATATCTTGTAAAACCGAAGTTACAAGAAAACTCACCTGGCAAGATCTTGGCAAAAAGTCAGATAAAATGACTAAGGGTGAATTTAAGTTGACGGTTAACGAAACACCTACTACCTGGAGATCGAGCCGACGTCTAAGTTAGGTTAAACTGGTTTTATGAGCATGCGTAAGCGGTATGAGGTAATAAAATTTGTTTATCACCTAGACATCGTAGGTTAAAAATCCACTATAAAAGTTATACTCGGATGAACCACCTAGACTTTGGATATGTTTAAGTTAGCAAAAATGTATCACTAAGTATTTTATACCCTAACAGTCTAGAACACTTCAGTTTGAGAGAAGTAATGTACTTTTAGCTCTAGCGTCCCTAAGAGTTCACACCGTGAGATTCATGCTTGGCTTTGGGCCGCCCTTGGAGGGGACTCCATTCAGAGAGTGTTTGCATGAGTCAATACCAAGGTGAATAGGGGAAGTTGTTCATAATAAGTGGGGGAAAGAAGTGTGTCAACATATCCTACAGTCTCTTCCATTAGGTCGCACCGTGAGATTCCTATAATGCGCCTGCATGTTTGCCCTGGAGCGACCTTACCAATCATAGGGTTGTATTATAGAAATTGGAACTCCGTGAACTCTAGAAATTGATAGGGTTTCTCAGGTCCGTTATCATTCTTGTCTTTCCAACTTTGGGAGCATAATGATTCTGATCTTTGAGGTCTGAAAATGGAGGGTCACACTTATGAGAATTACCAAGTGTTAGTAAATTATTGACCAAAGTAGCGATAGCTAAGTTACTACAAGAATAAGAGTTATTCTGGTGATAGTATCTAGTCAAGATAGTCTTGGATCAACGGAGGAATAGTCGATCACCCCTCGGTGAAGATTATTCTAAATCGTTGAAATATCGTTGCAAATATAATAATGATCGACGAAGGAACTAATTGGGATGCTTACGATCGATGGATTAAGGCTAATGATAAAGCCCGTGTCTATATTCTTGCCAGCATGACTGATGTATTGGTGAAAAAATACGAATCCTTGGGCATAGCTAAGGCTATCATGGATTCATTAAAAGAGATATTCAGGCAACCGTCATCAATCCTAAGACACGAGACAATTAAGTACATTTACAATAAGCATATGAAGGAAAGGACCTCTGTTAGAGAACATGTCCTGGATATGATGGTCCACTTCAATATTGCTGAAGTTAATGGTGGCACCATCGACGAGGCAAATCAGGTTAGCTTTATTATGGAGTCTCTTCCAAAGAGCTGATGAAACACGAGACATACGCAGTAGAATTAGGACCTAATTACACTCTAATTGCTTTTAATTTATAGGAAAAATGCATGCAATTGAAGGAAAAATAGTAATTAAAAATTACCTTTGAAGCTCCCGAAACCCGCTCTTTCTCACTGAATCTCGACCCGAACAGGAACGAACCACCACTAGAGTTGACCTTATATCCTCTGGACTCAGAATGGGTTATGGGACCCGGTGGATGAAGAGCTCGAGAGAGAGAAAGAGATGGAAAAGAAGATGGAATTTGGGTACGGTTTGGGTTTTTTTTCCAGCCCAATTTTAGAAAACAATTTGGCAAAATTGGCAAAACCCTTTTTTCATTCAAAATGAAAGTCCATTTTATAGAAAAAACCATGCAACAATTGCATGAACCAAATCCATAAAAACCCAACACCTACTATCCACTATCTTAGTGGGCTTAATGACTCCACTATAAGCCAACACCTAGCCCACTATTTTGTTAGTGAAATTATCCAACAAAAGTTTTGATTTTCCCACTAACTATAGTCAAAGGGCAAAATAGTCATTAGGTCAAAGTCAAACTTTGACCAAAAAATCAACATTTTGACTTTTTATGATTTTTTTCCATGCTGACTAATTTTGACCTCTCAAGCATGAATCCACATTCATTTTCTCGGAATTCAAATCACATTTGAATATAAGGTCGGTCAAAGTTTGACTTTTCAAAGTAAAAAAGTCAACTCTTTGACTTTTTACATCTTTGACCATTTCCATTATTTTTGAGTTTTCGAATATGAATGTATTCATATTCTTGATATTTAAATCACATTTAAATATTAAAGCTATATCTCTAAACTGAAAACCCGACCACTATATCACATATACTTGTCGGTTTCTCTCTCTTCACCTAATTCGAACAATTCGAATTATTCTATCATACTGTTCTAAGTTTATTCCATATGAGTTAGTAGGAGAACCTAATGGACCTATAGATCATGGGCTTCAACGATTCGAGATTAGCTAGCTAAACTCTTTAGACGGAGCTAATCAACATTCGTTAACTAACGGGTCATTCCACTATAGTCCCATAGTTGCACTCCCCTTACTATAGATATATTTGTGTCCATTTGATATAACCATGATTATTTGTGTCCATTTTCTAGTAAAATATCTCTTAGTCATTTTTTCCTCAAGACAAGACTCACATGGAGGTAAAAAATTGTCTTCTAACTGATTTAGGAGTCCATTCTTAACCAATCTCTCAATTCTATTGAGATTTATGTGACCAAGTCTTAAGTGCCATAGATAGGCATTAGAAGAAACTTTTTTTCTTTTATTCTGAGTTTCGATTGTTCTAAACATCTCGGTATTTAAGATAAATTTTGCTTTAGTTGGTCTTAACTTATATAAGTTGTTTTCAAGTATAGCAAAACAAATTTGAATACCTTTTTTGAAAATGAACGCTT
The DNA here is from genome assembly GCF_027475165.1 of Benincasa hispida. Lineage (NCBI taxonomy): Eukaryota > Viridiplantae > Streptophyta > Magnoliopsida > Cucurbitales > Cucurbitaceae > Benincasa > Benincasa hispida. The sequence continues at coordinate 40,218,566 of NC_143487.1, read as the reverse complement.
CATTAACTTCAAAAGATATTTTATACATTTGTTCCATAATACAAGCAATAGATATTAAATTTCTCTTCATAAGAGGTGCATACAAAACATCTTTAAGTATGATATATCTATCGTTGAAAAACAACTTCAAGTCTTCCACTACTTCGGCCGAGACAACCTCTCCTGTTCCAACCTTGAGGGTGATCTCGCCTTCTTCAAGCTTTTTCCAGGAACTAGTTTCCTGAAAAGAGAAGCAAATATGTTTAGTGGCTCCTGAATCCAATATCCAGGTTGAGGTATCATCCTCCACTAAACATGTCTCAGCAACTAGTAAATCATATTTACCTTGGCTTCTTTCGAAGCAGGGGCCTGAGGACATTCCTCAGTTAAGAAAAATCTCAGGACATCTATTACTACTGTTGAATTCAGATTTGTTTTCCATGTTGAGTAATTATCGCTGTTTAGTTTCTCGGAAGCTAAGAGTTGATCTAAAGAGCTATTCATGCTGAAAAGGAAACATATCCTTTTTAGTAAAAAAATATTAATCTTTTAAATCCAATCAAATTTAGCAAAAAATCTAATAATGTACCCTTCATTATTATATTTTGCAACGATATTTCGACGGTTTAGGATAACCTTCACTAAGAGGTGATCGACTATTCCTCCGTTGAACCAAGACTATCTTGACTAGATACTATCACCAGGATAACTCTTATTCCTATAGCATCTCAGTTATCGCTACTTTGGTCAAGAATTTACTAACACTTAGTAATTCTCGTAAGTGTGACCCTCCATTTTTAGACCACAAAGATCGGAATCATTATGTTCCCGAAGTTGGAAAGACAAGAATGAAAACGGACGTGAGAGACACTATCAATTTTTAGAGTTCACGGAGTTCCGAATCCTATAATACAGCCCTCCGATTGGTAAGGTCGCTCCAGGGCAGATATGCAGGCGTATAATAGGAATCTCATGGTGCGAGCTAATGGAAGGGACCGTAGGATGTGTTGACACACTTCCTTCTCCCACTTACTATGAACAACTCCCTCTATTCACCTTGATATTGACTCATGCAAGCACTCTCCAAATGGAGTCCGCTCCCAAGGCGGCCCAAAGCCAAGCATGAATCTCACGGTGTGAACTCTTAGGGATGCCAGAGCTAAAAGTACATTATTTCTCTCCAGTTGAAGTGTTCTAGACGGTTAGGGTATTAAATACTTAGCGATACATTTTGGCTAACTAAACATATCCTAAGTCTAGGTGATTTATCCGAGTATAACTTTTATACTGGATTTTTAACCTACGATGTCTAGGTGATAAACAAATTTTATTACCTTACACTGCTCACGCATGCTCATAAAACTTGTTTAGCCTAACTCAGACGCCGGCTCGATCTCCAGGTAGTAGGTGTTCCATGAACCGTCAACTTAAAAACCTTCAACCTTAGTCATTTTATCTGACTTTTTGCCAAGATCTTGCCAGGTGAGTTTTCTTGTAACTTCGTTTTTACAAGATAATGAACCATTTTCTATGAAAATAGGGATTGCTTGAAGGTTAAACCTAAGTGAGCATGCATCTTATCTTTGTTATAGATTTTATAAGTCTAGGTTATTTTATAACAATTATAAAATAAATTATAACAATTATAACCCTAGAGCATTCATCTATAACATGCTTCCTTCAATCAAACATGCTTTAATATAACACTTATATTAAAACTAAGCATGCATAGTATATATTTTATAACACTTATAAGATATAACAAATGCATGTCACATGATTTTCCTATGGTGGGGTTTTAAAACTACATGACATACTATATGCACACATAATCAAACAACATCATACATCATATGCATAATAGGTAAACAACACTAAAATGGACCGATTTTTGCATTAGAAACAAACAAATAACTAATTTATTACAAAATTTAGCAACCAGCTTCCCAGAATCGGCTTCAAACACTTTGAACCATCTTGAACCGGCCAAAAAACTCCAAAAACCAAGTTGAACCGGTCAAACCGGCTCAACCAGGTCAAACGGATCGGTCCAAACCGTCTAGACCAGCTGGTCAATGGCCGCTGGCGTAGTCAACAGAAGCATGAGGCGGGATGGGCGAACGAAAATCACGGGTCGTGAGCAACGGCGGGTCGGATCCTCGGAACGTGCGGGTCACGAGCAGCGGACGAACGTATGAGGCATCTACGAAGCGGGTCGGACAGAACGGGCGGCAGAATCGGGTCGGGTCGTGAAACAGGCCAGACACCTCATCGACAGCTGGCGTGTGTAGGCTACTCCGAACTGGGTTGGATCTAGTCTGGCAGGTCTGGAGGTAGAATTTGGGTCTGTGATGCAATTTTTCTCCAATTTGCTGCTGTTCTCTCTCCCGGAATCAAGAAATTACAGCCTAATTACAACTTTAATGACTCCAACAAATTTATAGACCCTTTTTCACACATTAATGCTTATAAACATGTGAGCAATTACAAATTTCTACAAGAAATTTAAAGAAAAACAATGCCAAAATCATAATAAATCCACTTTAGTCCATATTTCATTCAACACTTGAATAAAAAAGAAAAAAACACCCACCAAAAGCAATTGAGCGTAATTAAGGCATGCTCTGATACCACATGATGGAACACGAGACATACGCAGCGAAATTAGGACCTAATTACACTCTAATTACTTTTAATTTAAAGGAAAAATGCATGCAACTGAAGGAGAAACAATAATTAAAAATTACCTTTGAAGCTTCCGAAACCCGCTCTTTCTCTTTGAATCTCGACCCGAACATGAACGGACCACCACTAGAGTTCACCTTATATCCTTTGGACTCAGAACCGGGTTGTGGGACCTGGTGGATGTAGAACCTGAGAGAGAGAAAGAGATGGAAAAGAAGATGGAATTTGGGTAGGGTTTGGGATCTTTTTCCAGCCCAATTTTAGAAAACAATTTGGCAAAATTGGAAAAACCCTTTTTTCATTCAAAATGAAAGCCCATTTTATAGAAAAAAACCATGCAACAATTGCATGAACCAAATCCATAAAAGCCCAACACCTATAATCCACTATCTTAGTGGGCTTAATGTCTCCACTATAAGCCAACACCTAGCCCACTATTTTGTTAGTGGAATTATCCAACAAAAGTTTGGATTTTCCCACTAACTATAGTCAAAGGGCAAAATAGTCATCTGTCAAAGTCAAACTTTGACCAAAAAGTCAACATTTTGACTTTTTATGATTTTTTCGTCTTGACTAAATTTGACCTCCCGAGCATGAATCCACATTCATTTTCTCGAAATTCAAATCACATTTGAATATAAGGTCAGTCAAAGTTTGACTTTTCAAAGTAAAAAAGTTAACTCTTTGACTTTTTACATCTTTGACCATTTCCATTATTTCCGAGCTTCCGAATATGAACGTATTCATATTCTTGATATTTAAATCACATTTAAATATTAAAGCTGTATCTCTAAACTGAAAACCCGACCACTATATCACATATACTTGTCAGTTTTTCTCTTTTCACCTAATTCGAACAATTCGAATCATTCTATCATACTGTTCTAAGTTTATTCCGTATGAGCTAGTAGGGGAACCTAATGGATCTATAGATCATGGGCTCCAACGATCCGAGATTAGCCAGCTAAACTCTTTAGACGGTGCTAATCAACATTCGTTAACTAACGGGTCATTCCACTATAGTTCCGTAGTTGCACTCCCCTTAATATGTATATATTTATGTCTATTTGATATAACCATGATTAGTAAGCTAATCCTTCACAGGTTGTTCATAATCTTGGCTGGGTCATAAAAACCGTTTTACCCCCAAGACTACATCTTGTTCCAACTGATCCTCTAATGAACAATTGGTTTAAGGTCCAACCTATAAACTGAATCCCTCTCGGGCCAAGGATAGGGTGGGGCCCATTGTTCAAGACCTGGATTCAATACTAAAGGGAAAAACCTATCAACTATCCCTATAATAGGTAGGAGTGAATTCCGTCTTGCACCCTATGTTCCCAGCTATCCACCCGATTTTACCCCTGAAATGGGAGGCTTATTGGGCCAACGATGATGAGCTGCCCTCACCTATGCAGATCTAAGGATAATTCCGAGTGAACAGGAGTTCATAGTTAGCTCAGGATTAAGATTAAGTTACCTAGGTCATTAATTAACAAAATAGACAGTTTTATACATAAAACGACATTTAGAACGTAAAAAATGACTATTTCATGGTTCAGTCTTATGCAAACGCATTGCATAGGATGCCCCCACTCACATATCTCTATATGAAAGATTCAGGATCACATTGTTTGTACTAACTACAAAGTGGGCCGCATCCATAGTATCCCCAAAATAAGGCGCCCAACCTTATTCATATACTATAGACCATTTTGGCTATATATTTGAACTTGATCCACATTTATTTCTCTAGATAAAGTTCAAACTACATTAAATAGCCTCAGGACGTTAGTTTATTAGATTCAAGATTACGATTTCAATAACAACTTTATCGAAAAACAAAATAGAATTAATTTACAAACTACAAGTTTTAGGACATAAAATCCAACAAGAGCTTCATACCTTTTCAAACGAATGCTTCTATGAATGAGATATAGTTTAATCTGACAACCCTTCTTAACGTGCTCCAGCGTTTTCAAACTCTTACAAAGTCTAAGGGGAAAGAAGTGGAGGCAAATGTTGTCAGCACAAAGAAAGTTTTAAAAGGACCGTCATTTAAAACTAAAGCTGGACCTTCAAAGAACAAAAATGTTCAAATGAAAAAGAAGGGTAGGGGGAAGACTCCCATGACAAACAAGGGAAAGAAAGTTGCAGAAAAAGGAAAATGTTTCCACTGCAACCAAAACGGGCACTAGAAGAGGAACTGTAAACCCCGTACTCCATTTTTCCTACATAAGTGAGTAACAAGCATGTTAAGTAAAATTATGAAAGGAGGTAAAGAAAGTAGGTTCTAAGTGTTAGAAATACTAGTCAAGTGTGAGTTTTAGATAATATAACAAGTGAAAATTGGCTAAGTATGGAAGCAAAGTGTAGGCATGCATTGATGGAGAAGTGTGGATGCATGGGTTTGCATGTGTAGCAACCAAGGCTTGTAGAGGTTAAGTGTTTAAGGCAAGGGTAAACTATGTGTTGGTACTAAGGATGAACGCATGGGTTGAAAGGCATGATGCGTTGATAAGGCTCGCGGCAGCCTCAAGTGTGTGCAAGCAAAGGCACTGGACGATCGTGTAGCAGAGGAGCAGCACTCTACGATTGAGTATGCGATCATCTAGTAAGTGAACGACACTACACGATGAGGTAGACGAACGTGTAGGTGGGTGTCGGGCGATCGTGTAGTAATTGCGCAGTGGTAAATGATGCTCGCAGTAGCTAAATGATAGGCTATGCGTGAGATCATTGAGAGCGAGATCAGTGAGATCGTTGAGAGCGAGATCGTTTGCTAAACGATTGAGCTAGATGATAGGCGCTGGGCGCTAGACGATACGAAGGATCTTGCTAAACAATGGCGCTATACGTTGGACGATAGGGGTAAGTGATGAGGCGTTGCCACCACACGATCGGCATCAGCGCTAGACAATGAGCTGCTCGACAAGTGCTAGATGATACACGTTGAATGCTAGACGATAGATGTTGAATACTAGATGATAGGCACTGGGTGTTAGACGATGAAGTATGTGATGCACGCTAAATTTATATTATGAGGCGAAGGCCTAATGTGGGTTATGAAGGAAGAAAATAATCTAATTAAAGAAACTCACTAATGGGAATTGGTCGAAAGAACTAAGTGCTGAATGAGGTGGTAGTTTAACCCTTGAACAGGGGAGGCAGAAGGAAGTATAAAAGGGAGAGGAACATCAGAAGCTCAGTTTTGGAAAATAACTTGAGCTAATTAAGTGAGATCGGTGCCGTTTGAAAGTTGGGAGAATCTAGCTTTTGAGGTTGTTTTTCTGGAGAAAGATCTCACACAGAGAATAGCAAAAAGTGATGAATTTGTAGAATGGGCAGATTCTCAGATTAATCAGGGCTCGAAGAAAGGATTGAAATCTCCAAGCCAAATTACAAGGAATTTGGGGCCGATATTTTAAGGTAAGAAAGTTACTCAATTATAAACAAGTTTGTAGAAGAAAGTTTCTTAAAAAGAGTTCTGGATTTTGCGTTATGAATTTTTGAAGTTGGAACAAGGAATCGGTGCAGAAGTAGGCAGCTGCTTGGGAAGATTAAGCAGGCAGCTCACCATAGTGAGTGAGAGCAAGAGAGAGATAAGAAAATGAGCAAGAGTGAGTGAGAGATAAGAAAATGAGCGAGAGCGAGAGTTAGTAAAGGAAGAGGAGGATCTCTCTAAGGATACAAATCTCGCTGGAAAGTTACAAATCTCGCTAGAAGTCATAAATCTCGCTGGAAAAGTCACAAATCTCGCTGGAAAGTCACAAATCTCGCTGGAAGTGGTAAGTCTCACTGCTGAGGATGATCTAGCTCATGATGATCATCTTATTAATAATGTTGTTTTGTTGGTGAAAGTTTCATTAGTAAGCGAGCTACCTAAAGCATTTTGTTGAGAATTCTAAGGAATCTTACCGGGGATTATGTCGTTTCAGGCCAAGAAGAGCTAGGAGAGGCATATAAACCGTTTAAGAGCCCCGACGAGCTATGAGTGACTAATGTTTCTAAATGATAAAGCTTATGCTGTGTAAAGTTATTCTCATACTATGTTTTATGTGATTTCAAGCAACTTATTTCTATGATTGAAAGCATGACCAACACATGATGTTACTTATGTATGAGTTTTCTAAGTATGTTTTCCATGTCTAACGCATGCTAATGGTTTTTACAAGCTTGCTCAACATGATTTAAGCCAACTTATTTTACAAAGTATGAAGCATGCGTTAGGATTACAACTAAGGTTGAATGAAGTTTGAGGTAGTATGTTTTAAATACCCAAGGTTGTCAAAGTATATGTGTTGGTATTCCTAAACACAATGAAAAATGATACTGAAGGTAGGTAGGTATCCTAAAGAGATTTCTATGATATATTTGAAAGCTATTCTTTTTAATGCTCTTCGAGAACTTGATAGCTTAAGTGGAGCCGGATACTGAAGGTAAGGAAGGTATCCGAGTAAATGTACCTAAGGTGTTGACGGTACTTAGAAAACTCCACGTGCACGTAGGTAGTTCTAAATGAGAGGCCGAATTATGGGTCTCCTAGGCCATATATCAGCAAAGGGAGGCCGAAGTATGGGTCTCTTGGCCGGTAACAGATGTTGAGAGCTAGAGCGATGTATGCTGTTCTCAACTAGGGAATAATGATGTTGAATGGTGCTTAAGAGTAGTTATCAATGTTTGTGTTTAGAGGAAGTTGCTTGAGGTGTCCATCGGTATATTTAAAGAGATCGAAGTAGGGGTCTCATCTGGCCATGGCATGGCATTGGGAATTAGAGCGATGGATGTTCATTCTCAACTAAGATTCAGGTTTCAGATACAATGGTTTTAAAGGTTTTATGTACACGTTGCTTGGCATGCTTTAGTTTCAGTCTTATGTTTTCGAGCTTTCAATTTAAGCATGAGATTTATGTTTTATTAAGTCACTCACTAGGCTTCTAGCTCTTGTTTTCAAATGTTTTCCTTTCAGGTAGCGGTCAATTCCCAAAAGACTTTTCTGCTGCTACTCTACACTCCAAGAAACAGGTTGAAGGAAGCATAATTGAAGACTTGTATTAGTTAGTACACATGTGTCTGTCTAGTGACTAGTATTCTAGATGGGGCTCACTAAGTTTTAATATTCATGTATGAACAATGTTGCAAAACCTTGTAATATAAATGTGTTAAGTTATGAGTTAAAATGTTCGTATATTGATGATATGTACATATTCAGGGTTTGAGAAAATTTTAATAGGTTAGATAGGCAGTAAGTGCCAGCAAAAGGGTTGCTAACTACTATCGTCACATTGACTTCTGGATTAAGAAGGGTAATCTGGGAGGGGATGTGACAGAAACTGCCCGAAATACCTTGTTGAGAAAAAAGTAGAAAAAGAAGCACAAAGAAAACTAGTTCCTGGAAACAGCTTGAAGAAGGCGAGATCACCCTCAAGGTTGGAAGAGGAGAGGTTGTCTCGGTCGAAGCAGTGAGAGACTTGAAATTTTTTTTCAACGATAGATATATCATACTTAAAAATGTTTTGTATGCTCCTAAAATGAGACGGAATTTAATATCTATCACATGTATATTAGAACAAATGTATAAAATATCTTTTGAAATTATGAAGCGTTCATTTTTAGAAAAGGTATTCAAATTTGTTCTGCTATACTTAAAAACAACTTATATAAGTTAAGACCAACTAAAGAAAAGTTTGTCTTAAAGACTGAGATGTTTAGAATAGCCAAAACTCAGAATAAAAGACAAAATGTTTCTTCTAATGCCTATCTATGGCACTTAAGACTTGGCCACATATATCTCAAAAGGATTGAGAGATTGGTTAAGAATGGACTCTTAAATCAGTTAGAAGACAATTCTTTACCTCCATGTGAGTCTTTTCTTGAGGGAAACATGACTAAGAGACCTTTTACTGGAAAAGATCTCAGAGCCACAATACCCTTAGAGGTCGTACATTCGGACCTCTTTGGACTGATGAATGTCAAAGCATATCCTAATGCATCACAAGTCTGATTCTTTTGAAAAGTTCAAAGAATATAAGGTTGAGGTTGAGAACCACTTAGGTAAAACAATTAAGACACTACGATAAGATCGAGGTGGGGAGTATATGGACTTAAGATTCTAGGAATATATGATAGAACACGGAATCAAGTCACAACTCTCTACACCTAATATGCCTCAGCAGAATGGTGTATCTGAAAGAAGAAACAGAACCTTGTTGGACATGGTTCGCTCAATGATGAGCTTTGCTAAGTTACCTGATTCCTTTTGGGGACATGCATTAGAAACTGTTGTCTATATTTTGAATAATGTTCCCTCTAAAAGTGTTTCAGAAACACCTTATGACCTATGGAAAGGGCGTAAAGGCAATTTAGGATTTGGGGATGCCCGACACACGTGTTGGTGCAAAATCCTAAAAAATTGGAACGTCGTTCAAAACTATGCCTATTTGTAGGTTATCCAAAAGAAACAAAAGGTGGTCTATTTTACGATCCTCAAGAGAATAAGGTATTTGTATCGAAAAATGTCACATTCTTAGAGGAAGACCATATAAGAAGTCATCAACCTCGCAGTAGACTAGTATTGAATGAAATTTCCAAAGACAGTACAGATAGAGCTAGTTCATCTACTAAAGTAGTAGATAAAACTAGTACATTTGGTCAGTCACATCCTTCTCAAGAGTTGAGAATGCCTCATCATAGTGGGAGGGTTGTTCATCAGCCTGACCGTTACTTGGGTCTAACAGAAACACAAGTCGTCATACCTGATGACGGCATAGATGATCCATCGACCTATAAACAGGCGATGAAAGATATGGACCGTGATCAGTGGGTCAAAGCCATGGACCTCGAAATGGAGTCTATATACTTCAATTATGTCTGGGATCTTGTAGATCAACAAAATGATGTAAAATCAATTTGTTGTAAGTGGATCTACAAGAGAAAACGAGACCAAGCCGGTAAAGTACAAACTTTTAAGGCTTGACTTGTGGCAAAGGGTTATACCCACAGAGAGGGAGTGGAGTATGAAGAAACTTTCTCTCCCGTTGCCATGCTTAAATCGATTAGAATACTCTTATCCATTGCCACCTTTTATGACTATGAAATTTGGTAGATGGATGTCAAGACAGCCTTTCTAAATGGCGATCTTGAGGAGAGTATATATATGGCTCAACCAGAGGGGTTTATTGCATAGGGTCAAGAACAAAAGGCTTGTAAGCTTCAAAACTCCATTTATGGGTTGAAACATGCTTCTAGATCTTTGAATATAAGATTTGATACTGCGAATAAATCTTATGGCTTTGAACAGAATGTTGACGAGCCTTGTGTTTACTATAAGATCGTCAATTCTACTATAGCGTTCTTAGTTTTATATGTTGATGATATTCTACTGATGCTTGGTTTTATGAAGTGGTTATGGATGATATGCGTTGATGAAATTGCGTTGTGCACTCAAGTTTCCTCAGCGAAATCCAAGTATAAATTCCACTGAGTTTCCTGGTAAGTCTGTCGAACACAAGAACTTGTGAAAATAGATTGCGTTGCTAATTTTTATGAAAGCTTTGCCGTAACCAAATAATAAATTGTTGGTTTGTTGTTGATTGCGTTAATGAAGAAAAATAACAATTGCGGCGGAGTTTGAAAAGAGTTGGTAAATGGGAGATGCGATGAATATGCAGTGAATGGGTTGAGAAGGGTTTTGGCTAACACTTCCTATAATGCGTTCGTGCTTTGTAACCATGCAACATGCATACAATAGTAAACCATCTCTCGATACGAATGCTACGGCTTCTAATGCTAGAATGCATGCGATATATGCGATGAGTCTATAGGACCTACACATAATCCTCTATTCTTACTCATGCGGTGACAGGATAACACACACACAATAAGGCGACCACATAATATCATTCCCATCTCTAGAATGCATGGGATGCAGGTTGACAAATAGAGCTTATGTCTAAGTCCCCATTTCTTGTTTATGCAGTTTTAATCTTGCTCTCTAAAGTCCAGATTCTAACCTAGCTCTCTCAAGACATTAGGTTCTTTCTTTAGACTCTCTTTCGAGTAACTCTAAAGGGTATTTTGCACAACATAAAACAAGACAATCGCAAGAAATGAACTTCCTAGGTCATGTTAGCTTAGTTCTTCTCAACCCATTCGACTAGTTTAGCTACTCGTGCGTGCTAAGAGAGTGAACAGATGTAGAAATAGAACTTTCATTGTATAAATATAAAGATGAAGTACAAAATAACAATGCAAGCATAGAATAAAGGGCCTGGCAATCTCTTGCTGCCTAGATTTTTACACTGTTTTCTATTCATGCTCAAAAGATAATCTCGCTCTCGCGAAAGTCGGCCCGCTCTCTGCTTCTTCGCCTCAAGGTTCTCTCTCGAGTGTCCTGAGCAGTCTCCTGTGTCACCACTCTTCTCTTGCTCTACTTTAAAATGAAAAGGAAAACTATGGACAGAGGCGTGAACTTGTGGAACAAAAGATAGCTGAACTGGTGAACCCCTTTTCTGAAGGCTGCCCTTGGTCTTTATAGAACATCCATGGTGAAAGGCGGCTTCTCTCTAATGATTGTACAGATGGACGACTTTAATTCCTGACTGATGCGCCAAATATTTGTCACCGAAAAGTTGAATGTACTTGTGATCATTATCGGTTGTCAACTTAATTTGGATTCGACTGTCATCAGCTTTCTATCCCATCACGATAAATTAGCCGTTCACCTAGGTGCGCCCACCATGTTGCGCTGACCAAGTTGCGGCGATCCTTCTTGGGAAAATGTTTGCGAATACAATCATCGCAAAGCCTTGCGGTGAAGTTTCGTTCGTCCAAATATTTCCAATGATTGCAATTCTTGTATTGTGTCAATGCATATTCTGCACAAAAATACAAAAATCAATTATTCTAATCCGATGACCGCATGCGACCTCAATATTATGAAATTGATGCTTAATGGATGCAAATTAACATATTTAATCAACGCAATCCAACATGGTTTAAGAACTTAGAACTATGATAACGTGCATTTCTGCCCATTATCACATTGGGAATGAAGTAGGTTACCTAACTGACATCAAGAAATGGCTAGCAATGCAGTTCCAAGTGAAAGATTTAGGAATGCGCAGTATATTCTCGGGATTTAGATTATTTAGAGCCGCAAGAACAGAACACTAGCCATGCCTCAAGCAACTTATATAGACAAAATGTTGTTTAGTTATAAGATGCAGAATTCCAAAAGAGGTTTGTTACATACAGATATGGAATTCATTTGTCAAAGGATCAATGTCCTAAGACACCTCAAGAGGTTCAGAATATGAGACGCATTCCCTATGCTTCCGCAGTAGGGAGCCTGATGTATGCAATGTTATGTACTAGACCTGACATATGCTACGCAGTAGGTATAGTCAGTAGGAATCAGTCCAATCCTGGATATGATCATTGGACTGCCGTTAAAATATCTTCAAGTATCTTAGGAGAACGAGGAACTACATGGTCATGTATGGTAATAAGGATTTGATCCTTACTGGATACACTGACTCTGATTTTCAAACCGATAAAGATGCAAGAAAATCTACATCGGGATCAATTTTCATTCTGAATGGAGAAGCAGTAGTATGGACAAGTGTGAAGCAAAACTGTATTGCAGACCCCACAATGAAAGTTGAATACGTAGCTGCATGTGAAGCAATAAAGAAAGCAGTATGTTTGGGGAAATTCTCGACAGGTTTGGAATTCATTCCAAATATTCATCTGCCTATCACCCTATATTGTGATAATAGTGGTGCAGTTGCAAATTAAAGAGAACCAAGAAGCCATAAGCATGGCAAGCATATTGAGCGCAAATACCATCTTATCTGTGAGATTGTACATCGTGGAGACGTTGTAGTGACCCATATATCTTCTGAGCAAAACATTGCCGATCCTTTATAAAGGCTCTCACGGCTAAAGTGTTTGTGTCACCCGCTCCAGATTACCCTCTTAACCTGGATAGAATGGTGACTGCAGCAGTTACCAACCCTTTTGCTGGCACTTACTGCCTATCTAACCTGTTAAATTTTGCTCAAATCCTGAATATGTACATTTAATCAATATACGAGAAAATTAACTCATAACTTAACACATTTACATTACAGAGTTTTATAGCATTTCGTACATGAATATTATAACTTAATGAGCCCCATCTAGGATACTAGTCCCTATCTGACAGACACATGTATACTAACTAATACAAGTCTTCACTTAAGCTACCTTCAACCTGACTCTTTAAGTGGCAGAGCAACAACAGAGAAGTCTTTTGGGAACTGACCGCTATATGAAAGAAAACATTTGAAAATATGAGCTAGAAGCCCAGTGAGTGACTAACGTTTAAAGCATAACGTTCATACATAAATAATAATATTAAAACTGAAAGCTTTCACTAAAAACATAAACTTGGCAACTATTATTCATGTTATCATCAACATCACATAGCATTTTTCTTACTTTGATAGACTATGTCTTAGTTTATTTGTCTAGAGTGGCCCTTTTGCTCACTCCTTATCATTCTTTACTGCATTACTACTTAACTGGGAAGAAACCCTTTTTGTTCACTTCCTACAATCAAAATTTGCATCCTTAGTTGAGAGAGAACATTTACTCAATTCCTCAACGTAAATACAAAGCTAATGTGAAGTGATCTCGACACTACCAATAACAACTTTCCTTTCATAATGTAATTCTAGTTTAAGTACCGTCATACCTTAGGTACTACTGCTCAGATACCTTCTCCATGTTCTTCAGTATCGAGCTACACGGATACCTTCTCCGTGTACTTCAATATCGAGCTATTCCAATTCTAAGACAAAGCTTCAGTACCTTCTCTGTGTACTTGAGTACTGAGCTATTCACATTCTAAGACCAAGCTTTAGTACCTTCTCCATGTACTTCAGTACTGAGCTATTCAATTTCTAAGACTGAGCTTCAGTACTTTCTCCGTGTACTTCAGTACTGAGCTACTCATACTCAACTTACATATTCTTATCTCTTAATGACTTAATTGCCCAAACATTCTATACTAACGCATCCTCATGGTCATAGAAAAGCATAACATAGGTATAACATTAATGTGTGATGCGTTTCTTTGTAACTATTTGAGAATAGTTGTCATAAATAGCTTTCAGTAAACATGCATTGCTAAACATTCATAAGCATTAGTAATTTACTTAAAACATTTAAAGCATTTAGAGTCATTCACAATCTTTGGCAATCCTCTTCATGTATATGCTTACTTTGCGTTGAACACAGCCAAATTCTTAGGCCTTAACTTGACTAGGCAGCAACTTAATTACAATGCATCCATGCCTTGCGTCCATGTCTTGTGTTAGGCGTTTAAGCCTCCTATGCATCCAAGCCTTCAGCTCACGCCTATTTCCCATCGCATGGCCGATACATAGCAATTTTTGCGCCCATCGTTTAGTTCATGCACCCGTCTTGTGGCACATCGACGCATGCCCCATGTGTTCGTCCGATTGCACCCATTGTTCAACTTATGCACCCGTCTTGTGGCATATCAATGCATGCCCCATGCGTTTGTCCGGTTGCGCCCATAAATTCCAACGCAACCTTGTACTTACGGCTTTAATATGCGTTGCATAGTCTAATGCTTTTCAACGCGTCCTTGCGCCAATTCAACCTCCAACGCATGCGCTCATCATCGTCGTCAAGCTCTTAAAGCTGCTTGCTTGTTAAACCCAAGCAGCTGCCTGCCAACTCAAGAATCCATATTTAACTTACAATTTCACTAACTAATTTTCCAGGCCTTTTCTCAAGAAATTTCCTTCTACAAAAATCCACTAAATTGTCTTAGCAAGCTTAACTTAAAATATATGCTTAGAATTCCTTGTGGTTATGCCAGAATCCTAAAATTATCAAGACTGGCCCCCCTTACTTGAGAATTCGACCTCCAGCCAGATTCTTCATACTCCAGCTCGATTATGCTAGAATCTCCCTCCGGCATATCAACCTCAACTAGACATATTCAGGGTTTGAATGGATCTGCAATTACTTCATTTGCACGAGTGAACTTCTTCCAACCCCTGTTTGAAGTCGAGCTTCCCTTTTTAAATTAACAGCTGTATGTTCTCCTTTTAACATCAAGCTGCCACCTCGTTCTTAAAGGATAATATCAAACCTGAGTATGATAGCTGGCTTAGCTGATCAATCACCAAGATGATCTTTCCTTTTTGGCTATCAACACCAGGGTCAGCTCCCAAGCCAACGCTTGTAACCACATGGCCGCATACCTCTTTCTCAATGCATCGCCCAATCTGGCTAATGCATAGCTCACTTAGAGGCTATTGCGTCCCTCTTTTGAATGCATACTTCTAAGCCAACACTTGTCCTAACCCACACATAGTTGTCTTATCATATCAACCATGTGTTATGTCTTAGTAACACAAGACGTTTCACCATGCATCCACCATGGTTTGTCTCATCGCCTAGCTCGTCATTTTGTACTACTGCCGCATGACACCATCACATAGGCTGCATAGCACCATCGCATAGCGTTTCCACATAGCACCATCGCATAGCGTTGCAGCATAGCACCATCGCATAGCGTTGCCGCATCGCACCATCGCATAGCGTTGCCGCATCGCGCCATCGCATAGCGTTGCCGCATGCCATCAGGTAGCGTTTTCGCACACTATCGGGTAGCATCGCTGCATACCGTCACGTGGCATTGCCACATGACATAATCAGCTGCATACCTTAACAACACATCATAGCTTTCAACTCATGCGTTCATCCTTAGTACCAACGCATAGCTTATCCTTGCCTTCAACACTTAGCCTCTACAAGCCTTGGTTACTACACACGCAACCTCATGCCTCCACACTTCTCCATCAATGCATGCCTACACTTTATTTCCATACTTAGCCAAATTTTTACTTGTTATATTATCTAAAACTTACCCAACTAAGTATTTCTAACACTTAGAATTTTCTTCATCCATTTTCCTACTTTCTTTACCTCCTTTCATAATTTTACTTAACATGCTTGTTACTCATTTTTATAGGAAAAATAGAGTATGGGGTTGACAATTACCTCCCTCTTAAAGAAATTTCGTCCTCGAAATTTGCTCGGACTTACTTATAAGTAAAGCTTCACAACATCCTTTGGTCGTAAAACTTAATAACCTTCTTCTTGTTTTCCTTTTTACTACGCTTTCGCTGCGCTACTCTGACATTAGCTTTGTTCATACTAAGTAATACCAGTATGTATGAACAACTTGGAAATAATAATTCACTGTTTTTGTCACGTCATTCGACGACTCTTCCATTCTTCACTAAGTCATAGCATTTACTTATTACTAGGGTGGTCTTTTCCCTATCCTAGCAATATCACTGGAACATTCTCTTCCAGTTGTCATACCTTTGAATTACTTGCTAGCTGTGAAATCATTATTCGTGTCAGCTAGACTTCCCAACCAAACTGCGGGCACTCTTCTTAAGATGTCCTGTTTATCCAAACTTAGGAGAAGACATTCATTCTACTATAACATTTCCCAACTATGGCTTACTATACTACATACATAAAGTTTTCTTAACTATACCAGTCTCTGGCTCAATTCAAACTTTGAGCTATTACCCGAAACATCAGCAGATCTAGACCTTATCCTTTTTACCTTCTGCTGGCCAAATTGTTCCTTATTTTTTTAAACTCAACGTATCCCGGGTACATTTCAAGCTCACTCTTGCTCATATTTTCCCCTCCTCTTATGATTAATCCGATTAGGACTTCCTCTAGATTACATCTCTTCCCTGAATTCACTAGAATAGATTTCACGTTTGCCACCAACCTCTGAGCAAACCTGCTAAAATTTCTATCTCTAGTGAAAAGTGCATGTTTACCTGCGTGACTCCCGACTTCCCTTCTCGAAGTCTTCCTTCCTAAGTCACTGAGACTTTATCTTTCACTTACTGGAATCTCCGTTCTTTCGAATTTCAGAGCTTCTAAAGGTAGGGTCAGGGTTACCATTGTCTGTCTGCCTACTCTACTTGCCACTTTTACTTGACATCTTCCTTTTACATAGGTAGTACACATGCTAAGGACTCAAGACTCAAACTTACATATATAAATTTTCCAATTTCTTCCCAAAATCTTTTACTCTAATACCAACTTGTCACACCCCGTCTATATTACCCTCTTAACCTAGATGGAATGGTGACTGCAGTAGTTACCAACCCTTTTGCTAGCACTAACTACCTATCTAACCTATTAAATTTTGCTCAAACCCTGAATATGTACATTTAATTAATATACGGGCAAATTAACTCAGAACTTAACACATTTACATTACAGGGTTTTATAGCATTTCATACATGAATATTATAACTTAATGAGCCCCATTTAGGATACTAGTCCCTATCTGACAGACACATGTGTACTAACTAATACACGTCTTCACTTAAGCTACCTTCAACCTGACTCTTTAAGTGGCAGTGCAGCAGCAGAGAAGTCTTTTGGGAATTGACCGCTACCTGAAAGGAAAACATTTGAAAACATGAGCTAGAAGCCTAGTGAGTGACTAACATTTAAAGCATAATGTTCATACATAAATTTCATATTAAAACTGAAAGCTTTCACTGAAAACATAAACTTGGCAACTATTATTCATGTTATCATCAACATCATATAGCATTTTTCTTACTTTGTTTGACTATGCCTTAGTCTATTTGTCTAGAGTGGCCCTTTTGCTCACTCCTTATCATTCTTTACTGCATTACTACTTAACTGGGAAGAAACCATTTTTGTTCACTTCCTACAATCATAATTTGCATCCTTAGTTGAGAGAGAACCTTTACTAAATTCCTCAACATCAATCCATAGCTAATGTGGATGGATCTCGACACTACCAATAACAACTTTCCTTTCATAATGTAATTCTAATTTAAGTACCGTCATACCTTGGGTACTACTGCTCAGATACTTTCTCCGTGTGCTTCAGTATCGAGCTGCTCGGATACCTTCTCCGTGTACTTCAGTGTCGAGCTATTCCAATTCTAAGACAAGCTTCAGTACCTTCTTCGTGTACTTCAGTACTGAGCTATTCACATTCTAAGACCAAGCTTCAGTACCTTCTTTGTGTACTTCAGTACTGAGCTATTCAATTTCTAAGACTGAGCTTCAGTACCTTCTCCATGTACTTCAGTACTGAGCTACTCATTCTCAACTTACATATTCTTATCTCTTAATGACTTAGTTGCCTAAACATTTTATACTAACGCATCCTCATGATCATAGAAAAGTAAATCATAGGTATAACATTAATGTGTGATGCGTTGCTTGGTAACTATTTGAGAATAGTTGTCATAAATAGCTTTCAGTAAACATGCATTGCTAAACATTCATAAGCATTAGCAATTTACTTAAAACATTGAAAGCATTTAGAGTCAATCACAATCTTTGGCAATCCTCTTCATGTATATGCTTACTGTGTGTTGAACACTTAGCCAGATTCTTAGGCCTTAACTTGACTAGGCAGCAACTTCATTATAATGCGTCTATGCCTTGCGTCCATGTCTTGCGTTAGGCGTTCAAGCCTCCTATGCATCCCAGCCTTCAGCTCACATCTATTGCCCATCGCATGGCCGATCACATAGCAATTTTTGCGCCCATCGTTTAGTTCATGCACCCGTCTTGTGGCACATTGATGCATGCCCCATGCGTTCTTCCGATTGCACCCATTGTTCAGCTTATGCGCCCGTCTTGTGGCATATCAATGCATGCCCCATGCATTTGTCCGGTTGCGCCCATAAACTCCAACGCAACCTTGTACTTACGGCTTTAATATGCGTTGCATAGTCTAATGCTTTTCAACGCGTCCTTACGCCAATTTAACCTCCAACGCATGCGCTCATCATCACCGTCAAGCCCTTAAAGTTGCTTGCTTGTTCAAAGCTACCTGCTTGCTCAAGATTCCAGATTTAACTTACAATTTCACTAACTAATTTTCCATGCCTTTTCTTAAGAAATTTCCTTCTACAAACATTCTCTAAATTGTCTTAGAAAGCTTAACTTAAAATATACGCTTAGAATTCCTTGTGGTTGTGCCGTAATCCTAAAATTATCAAGACTGGCCCAACTTACCCGAGAATTCAACCTCCAGCTGGATTCTTCATACTCTAGCTCGATTCTGCTAGAATCTCCCTCCGGCATATCAACCTCAACAACTAGACATACTCAGGGTTTGAATGGATCTGGAATTACTTCATTTGCACGAGTGAACTTCTTCCAACCCCTGTTTGAAGTCGAGCTTCCCTTTTTAAACTAACAGCTGTACGTTCTCCTTTTAACATCAAGCTGCCACCTCATCCTTAAAGGATAATATCAAACTTGAGTATGACAGCTGGCTTAGTTGATCAATCACCAAGATGATCTTTCCTTTTTGGCTATCAACGCCAGGGTCAGCTTCCAAGCCAACGCTTGCAACCACATGGCCACATACCTCCTTCTCAACGCATCGCCCAATCTGGCTAGCGCATAGCTCACTTAGAGGCTATTGCGTCCCCCCTTTAAATGCATACTTCTAAGCCAACGCATGTCCTAGCCCACGCATAATCATATCAATCATGCGTTAAGCCTTAGTAACGCAAGTCGTTTCACCATGCGTCCATCATGGTTTGTCTCATCGCCTAGCTCGTCGTCTTGTACTACTGCCGCATGACACCATCGCATAGGCCACATAGCACCAGCGTTTTCGCATAGCACCATCGCATAGCATTACCGCATAGCGCCATTGCATAGTGTTGCCGCATGCCATCAGGTAGCGTTACCTTATTAACGGGTAGCATCGCCGTTAATAAACCATCAGGTAGCATCGCCGCATACCGTCGCGTGGCATTGCCACATGACACCATCGGCCGCATACCTTATTAACACATCATGGCTTTCAACTCATACGTTCATCCTTAGTACCAATGCATAGCTTATCCTTGCCTTCAACACTTAGCCTCCACAAGCCTTGGTTGCTACACATGCAACCTCATGCGTCCACACTTCTCCTTCAACGCATGCCTACATTTTGCTTCCATACTTAGCCAAATTTTTACTTGTTATATTATCTAAAACTTACCCAACTAAGTATTTCTAACACTTCAAATTTTCTTCCTCCATCTTCCTACTTTCTTTACCTCCTTTCATAATTTTAATTAACATGCTTGTTACTCATTTTTGTAGAAAAATTTGAGTGCGGGGTTGATAGTTTGAAGGTCACCTACAGAGTCTAGGTCTACGTAGTTTGTAAACTAGAACAAGTGGGAGAACTTTTGGGTATATGCCCTAGTTTATTGTACTCATATGTTTCTTTTCCTCACTTAAATTTAACTATGTGATAATTCACTAGGAGTTTTAGTCCAAGTGGGAGTTTGTTGGATTTTATGTCCTAAAACTCGTAGTTTGTAAATTGATAAAACATATTCTGTTTTGTTTTTCGATAAAATTGTTATTGAAATTGTAATCTTGAATCCAATAACTAAGGTCCTGAGACTATTTAAATTAGACTTGAACTTTATGTGATGACATAAGACATGGATCAAGTTCGAGTATATAGCCTAAAATGGTCTATATTATAGAGATAAGGTTGGGCACCTTGTTCTGGGGACACTATGGATGCGGCCTACTTTGTAGTTAGTACAAACGATGTGATCCTGAATCGTTTATATAGAGATATGTGAGTAGGGGCATACTATGCAATGAGTTTGTATAAGATTGGACCACGACATAGTCACTTTTGCTTTATAACACCGTTTACTGTATAAAACTAACTAATTCAAATTTGATGACCTAGGTAACTCGATCTCAATCCTGAGCTAATGATAACTTGTAGAAATACAAGTTATTTATGCTACCTTATTTAGATATTGCGGGTAAAAGAGAGGAAATATGCGTCGATTGTATGGAAATTGGCTAAGAAATACAAGTATTATAAATTATCGCCAATACACCCACTAACACCATCAAGGTGGTAGAAAAGGATAGTTTTATTCTGTTTCGCAGGAAATCAAGTAACCGCTTGCGATCAAAGCTCAAAGAAAAACTGAACAATGCATCTCCGTTGCATTGTGCCCGTCAATCAACAATGAAGAGACAATCAACACAATGACGACGTATGCGACAGTCGATCCAGAGCTGAACTTCAACCGCATGCGGTAATAAAAAATACACCGCATGCGGACACATGATCGAAAGATGCAAATGAGCAACGCAATCGCGGAGGATTTTGATATATGTACAACTAACCGTTGTGCATTTTTTACGAGCTAATTGCATAACAGAAGGAATATTTATTCCACCATTTTCGGAATCTCCATAACAATAAAGTGGAGACCACACGACAGAGAGTCAGAGCATTCATCTATAAATACCCTCAGAGAATTCACTGAAAGATATACTTGATACGAGGCTATTTTGATATTTGTATATTGAGAGAAAGGCTGATCTGAGTGCTGATTGGAGAAGGTCCGGGAAGAAAAGAGACAAGGCCGAGAGGTGAATCTTAGGGAAAATCATTCCAAATCCCCGCCGTGAAGCTCTGTACCTAGATCAACTCTACCAGTTGAGCAAGCCTGAGAGGGAAGCTCATCCTTCCTTTCACTTCATACGAAGGTAAGCGATTTCTTCATCTAGATCTGTGTCAAGATGTTGACACTCTTTTGTATTTGTTTCTATCTTTATTATCAATTGTATCACATCTTCTTAGTCTAAATCATTCACAATCATGTATCAGACGCTTGATTCTATAATTAAATGTCATGATTATTTTCATCTCCATATTTCTGTATACTTCCGTTCCTCCATGAATAATTTTCTCCATGATGTTTTCTTAATCTCTTGGTAATTAGAATGAATTAAACAAGTAAATTAATCTGTGCTAAAGAAATAAATATTTTTAGCTAAAGCATGCTAGACGGCATCTTCACTTGTGAGAGCAGAAGTGAAGATGCCATTCTGATTGTCGAGAGAACGTTAGAAGAATGCGTTAACTAAAGCGAGAAGTACTTCCAGAGATGGAAGCAACCTTGCGTTCATTACGTTCATCCCGGTTTCACCATAGAGATGTGGGAAACGCGGCCGATCACCGAGAGGTGTATGCAAAGGGAAAGCGGAACCGTAGTTATTATTTTAACGCAATTAATGAACTTGCGATGTTTATACTAATTATCTTTTCTCTCTCTGCTTCGTACATAAAGCCTTGCCACCGCATAACACGATTCTTTGTATAATCTACACAGTCAGTCTCAATCTCGGTATCATGTATCATGTAACCTGTATCTTGTATCATTATAGCTTAGGTTTACTTTTATTGCACTTTATTTTACTACACCTTTACTTTTATCGCACATTTATTTTAACGCATCTTTACTTTATTGCACAACTTTACTTTATTTCATTTTTAAATACATGTACAAACCTCACTTTTATTAAATTGAAAAACCCCCGGTCGCATATATCACGAATGTAACACAATTAACCTAAAACAATCCCTGTGTTCGACCTCGGATCACACCGAGAAACTTGCAGTGAAATTATACTTGGTTCCAACGCAAGGAAACTTGTGAAATGCATAGCATACTACAAGATTCTCATTCATAACGCTTATCTAGAAGTAGTATCGCATAAAGAAAGTGTGTCTGAATAAGCATAACACAACATCCACATTCCATTCCATCCCAAAACATCAAGTTTATGGTAGTATGAGCTTGTATGATCCACCATTCATCACCATCCATATACCTATTTAGATTCATCGCATCTCAAGCCTTGTATGACATAAGATAAGATTAAGATCATCCATTTTATGTCCTCAACAAGTTTATGGCGTCGTTTCCAGGGATTGGTTAATGGTAGTGTTGAGTATGTTTGTGGTATTTTGCAGGACAGATCTCTTTGTACTGACTGTTCAACGCGAAAGAGTAGTTTGATGGCTTATGAGTACTGGAGTGATCAAGAAATTCTAAGTGGACACAGAGATCAAGTGTATTATTTGCGTAAGAGCACATCAGGGCCAAATTAAGTGATGAAGAAACATGGTTAATAATAATGAGGCACCCATAGGGAATCAAAGGGAAAGTTGGCCAGCACAAGATTCCATATTTCTTGCTGCTGACCGCAACATCCCAATGAGAGACTATGCGGTACCAAATTTCTATAACTTCTCACTAGGAATCTCAAGACCAACGGTTGAGGAAAATGTAAGCTTTGAAATAAGACCAGTTATGTTGCAGATGATTGAGAACGTGGGTCAATTCGGAGGATTACAAGGAGAAGACCCACATGCGCATTTGACGAATTTTGTACACATGTGCAACGAATTCTCCATGCCTGGTGTGACTCAAGAATGACTTAGACTATATCTTTTCCCGTATACATTGTGGGACGAAGCAAAGAGGTGGGCTCAGTCGCTAGAGCTAGATGAGATTAACACATGGGAACAGTTGGTTGACAGGTTCATGAACAGATTCTTCCCTCCAGCCGTCAACGCAAGGTGATGGAGGGATATGTTGAATTTTGAGCAAAAGGTTTATGAAACTTTGAGCACCGCCTGGGTGCGTTTCAAACAATTAGTGAAGAGTTTTTCGCATATCGAGATTCCCGATAGCATTCTGATGGAGATGTTTTACAATGGCTTAGATCAATCAATGCAAGCAGTTTCCGATGCCTCCGCAGCAGGAGGATTAATGGACAGATCATATACGGAAGCCAATAGCATATTCGATCGCGTCTCGCGACATTCTGATGAGTGGATTGATATTGAGTTTGAGGAAAATGGTCTGGAGTAAGAAAGAGTAGAAACTACCGATGTGTCAACTGATATGATGAGCACACTAGTAGATCAAATGACCACGATGACCTCACTCCTTCAGAAGATGGCTAATCAACAGAGAAATCTCTCTCAGGGTTCAGCGTAAGTTAATGTGTTGACGCACGTGGCCGCAATGAATTACGTTCAATGTGGGGAGGGACATCCAACAGAAGTCTGCCCGTGGAATCAACAGGCTATATACTCTGTCCATAATGAGTCATTTGGCAACATCTACAACCCTGGTTGGTGGGATCACTCAACTTTAAGTTGGGATGGGAATCACAACCAGAGGAGCCATAGTTTCCATCAGAATAGTTATCAAGGGGATCGAGGCAACCTTCCGGTCTTCATTAATTCGGACTATAGCCCATGTAACTCTCAAAGTATACCACCCTATGACCAGCCATTCTTATATGATACCTCTTGCAGTACCTCATCACTGGAGACTTCATTGAAGCATTATATCGAAAAGAGCGAGGCAATTAGACAATCGCAAGCTGACTCCCTTAGAGGTTTGGAAGAGCAGATTGAATAGCTTGCAATTGAGTTGAAAAATAAAGTGCCTGGTATGCTATTTAGCAGCTCAAAAGCATCGGGGCCACGAGGTAAAGAGCAATGTCATGCAGTGACATTGAGGAGTGGTAAAACAATAGCCACTGTGCTACCAGTACCAGATCAAACAACAAGACTAGTAGATCTAACTGTCGATGATGACCAATCAACCAGTAGTGGAAAAATTATCAGTTCAGAAGTAAGTACACCTACAAAAGATGAAGCTCCTCAATACTTGAGTTATAAATCAACGCAACCTCCAACTAATGAAACACAGCAAGAACAGGACCTCAACAAACAGCCAACTAAACAAGAAGTAAGGCGGGATCCTCCACCTTTCTCGTCCAGGTGAATTTCAGAGGTTCCTGGACGTTCTCCGACAGCTACACATCAATATTCCCTTGATAGAAGCTCTGGAACAGATGCCGAGCTATGTAAAATTTCTCAAGGATATTCTTGCTAATAAAAGAAAGATCGGGGAAAATGAAATAGTTATGCTAACATATGAATGTAGTTCACTATTTCAAAACAATATCCCCACCAAAATGAAGGATCCTGGGAGTTTTACATTGCCCTGCTCAATAGGAGGGAAGAAAGTCGGAAACGCGCTGTGCGATTTAGGGGCGAGCATCAATCTAATGCCCTTATCGATCATTAAAAAGTTGGATATCGACAACGCAAGACCAACCACGATCACATTACAGTTGGCCGATAGATCGATAATGCATCCTGAGGGCAAAATAGAGGATGTACTCGTGCAAGTAGATAAGTTTATCTTCCCGGAAAACTTTATCATATTGGATTACGAAGCTGATAGAGAAGTACCTATCATCTTGGGTCGCCCATTTCTCGCAATAGGCCGAGTGCTGATCGATGTGCAAAAAGGAGAACTCATCATTAGAGTTAACGATCAGGAAATGAAGTTCAACATTTTCAATGCGTTAAAGTATCTAAGTGATATGGAGAATTGCAATATATTGAGGAACTGCAGGAAGAACCTTGGCACGAGCCCCTAGAAGAATTGAAGGAAGAAGAATTTGGAATCGGCACAATATGGGAGGAGGATTGCACCGCAATTCAAGTTGAATCGAATTTTGAACCACTCAAATTATCTGAACGAACTTCACAATGCACTAAGCCATCGTTGGAAGAACCACCTGTGTTAGAGTTGAAGCCGTTGCCTGTGCACCTCAAGTATGCTTAATTAGGAGGTAACTATACGTTACCGGTTATCATTTCTGCCTCATTGAGTAAGGAGAAAGAAGATGCACTCGTATAGATCTTGAGAAATAACGCAAAGGCTTTAGGATGGACCTTGGCGGACATTCGAGGAATCATTCCCTCGTAGATCATGCACAAGATTCGTCTGGAAGAAGGAAAGACGGGATCGATAGAAAGGCAACGTCGCTTGAACCCCATCATAAGGGAGGTAGTGAAGAAGTAAATAGTGAAGTGGTTGGATGCAGGTGTCATATACCCGATATCTGATAGCAGCTGGGTAAGCCCAGTGCAGTGTGTTCCAAAGAAAGGGGGGATGACAGTCGTCACTAATGACAAGAATGAATTAATTCCCACAAGAACGACCATGGGGTGGAGAATCTGTATGAATTATCGCAAGTTAAATTTGGCCACTAAAAAGGACCATTTCCCACTTTCGTTTATTGATCAGATGTTAGACAGACTTGCTGGGAATGAATTCTTCTATTTTCTTGACGGCTATTCAGGGTACAACCAAATTACAATTGCGCTAGAGGATCAAGATAAGACAACCTTCACGTGACCATTTGGTACGTTTGCATTCCGATGCATGCCATTTGGACTCTGCAATGCGCCAGGCACTTTCCAACGATGTATGATGGTAATCTTTTCAGATTACTTAGAAGAGTTAGTCGAAGTATTCATGGACGATTTTTCAGTTTTCGGCAATAATTATGACTCCTATTTAGCTAACCTCGAGAAAGTCTTGAAGAGATGTGTGGCAACGAATCTTGTTCTGAACTGGGAAAAATGCCACTTTATGATTGAAGAAGGGATTGTTCTAGGTCATAAAATCTCGAAGGCAGGGTTGGAAGTCGACTAGGCAAAAATCGATGCAATTTCCAAGCTACCCCTACCAGTGAACGTGAAAACACTTAGGAGCTTTATGGGACACGCTGGGTTCTATCAAAGATTTATTTGCAACTTCTCTCAGATCGCAAGGTCCCTAAGTGCACTCCTTGAAGCTGACCATGAATACAATTTTGATGATGCATGCACTAAAGCATTCAACACATTGAAAGATGCACTCATCACCGCACCCATTTTGATTGCACCGGATTAGATGCAACCATTTGCGTTGATGTGTGATGCTAGCGGTGATGAAGTGGGCACAATGTTGAGTCAGTGCAAGGACAAGGTATTGCATCCTATCTACTATGCGAGCAAAACATTGAATGATGCAGAGGAGAATTATACAACCACAGAGAAGGAAATGCTCGCAATGGTATTTACACTAGAGAAATTCCATCAGTACTTAATCGAAAAAAACGTTGTGGTGTATTCCGATCACTCTGCAATCAAATATCGGATGACAAAGAAGGATGCGAAACCAAGGCTTATACGGTGGGTGTTGCTTCTATAAGAGTTTGACCTAGAAATCAAAGACCGGAAGGGCACCGAGAACCAAGTCGCTGATCATTTGTCAAGATTGGAGAATTGCGAGGTTCAAGGGAAAGAAAAAGATATTGAAGAAAGATTCCCTGATGAGCTGCTGATGTCAATAGACATTAATGTTCCCTGGTATGCGAACATCGTGAACTTCATCATTTGCAGTCAAATACCAGATGACTATACTTACCAGAAGAAGAAAAAGCTAAGACATGACGTTAAATTTTATTTCTAGGATGACCCATTCCTATATCGACTTGGACCTAATCACATATTACGTCGATGTGTTCCTGAGCACGAAGTCGAGCACATTCTGGAGCTGTGTCATGAGTCCCCTTATGGAGGACATTTTGGGGGGCAGCGGACTGCCGCAAAGATCCTACAGTGTTGCTATTTCTGGCCAATGCTATTTAAGGATGCCCATGCCCACGTTGTGAAATGCGACAGATGCCAGAGAACGGGGAATATGTCTAAAAGAAATGAAATGTCGTTGACGTTAATATTAGAGGTTGAATTATTTGATGTTTGGAGAATTGACTTCATGGGCCCATTTACACCATCAGAAGGTCATCACTATATCTTTGTCGCAGTTGATTACAAATCAAAATGGGTTGAGGCCATCGCATGTGCCAAGAATGATGTGCCACAGTGGTGAAGTTTTTGAAGAAGAATATTTTTGCTCGATATGGGACGCCACGGACCTTAATCAGCGATAAGGGCTCTTGCTTCATCAACCGTATAATCACCAACCCGTTGACTAAATTTAACATCAGCCATAGAGTTGCAACCACTTATCACCCACAAACTAATGAACATGCAGAGATTTCTAACCGAGAGATCAAAACTATCTTGGAAAAGGTAATCAATACCTCCAAGAGGGATTGGTCACCCAAGCTTGATGAAGCACTGTGGGCATATAGGACTGCCTATAAAACACCAATTGGCATGTCCCTGTATGCCTTGGTCTTTGGAAAAGCTTTTCATATGCCGCTCGAGTTGGAACATAAGGCGATGTGAGCATGCAAGAAGCTGAAGTTTGATTTAGCAAGTACGGGGAAAGTCCGAAAGCTGCAACTGAACGAACTGGTTGAATGACGAAGGGACGCCTATGAAAATGCCAAGATCTATAAGGAGAAAACCATGAAGTGGGATGACGACCGCATAAATGACCGGACATTCATCAAAGGTCAATAGGTATTATTATTTTATGTACATTTGCGATTGTTCCCAGGGAAGTTGAAGTCTCGCTGGTCTGGGCCATTCCGAATCAAGACTATCTTTCTCCAAGGCACAGTAGAACTAACAACTTTAGACGAGAACAACGCTTTTAAAGTCAATGGTCAACGAATTAAGCCTTACTATGGAGGCGACATTGATCGACGCATGGATACCATTGACTTGGGCAAGCAGGATTAACCGCTTGCAGGGGATGCGATTGCGGTAATTCTGAGAACTTCTTTCAACCAACATCCCTGTCTATGTTTAGTTGCTTTCTTTACAGCTTTCCTTTACTACTTTCTAAATTGCGTTATTTACTGCTTATTAGAATTAGCCTTTAATTCTTTCTGTATTACCTTCAATTTAATTCAGTTGAGTATTTCCATGTCATGTTTAATTTCTTTAATTTGTATGCATTAGTAGCGCTGTTCTTAAATTTTGTGAATGACTAGATGAAACATTGAACAATGCAAAGTCTTTTCGACTTGCATTGCTGATGAATTAAAAAGAAAAAGAAAAATAAAAATTGGTATGTAACTTAATGATGGGTACATTATGGGATAACAAGAGATAATTTGTGTCCATTACACTCAACTGCATTGCGTTGAGGGGTGTGTTGTGCGCGTATGTATTCTTTGCCCGTCCTTAGTGAAAAGACACTATGTTGAGGTAGTGTTGCGCTGGTAGAAATACCGTGCACCCGATCCTCCAGAAATGTGTTGAATTATGGGGTGTGTTGCAGGGATGCATGCGTTGTTGCCCGCCCTCAGCAAAAATGTATTTTCGTTAATGAAAGCACGGTGTTAATTTTTAGTCGTGCAACCGTCTGAATCAAATTCAAAAGATAATTTCAATTCATTATTTTTCTAAGTTAATGAAATTCTTTGACTCTTTGTACAGGCAACAATTTTTATATTGCGTTAATTTTTAATTATTTGTATACTTAGTTAATATTCAATACAATTGAGTAAATATTCTTTCTATTTGCCTGTGCCTTTTCTTTATCATCCTTTGTCAATATTTGCGATGTTCTTGATCTTTTATTTTTGCGTTCTTCATTACGTTGCCATGATGTATAATATGTTTATACTTAGAAACATTCTCACACTTTGTAAATTCTGACTAACACTTAGGTAATTCTTAGCTTAATAGTACTTTACCTTTTATCTTTCAAAGTTCTGCTCAAACATTCTTTTTGAAATTCTAAGTGTTTGTCTATTCTGTCCAAACAATGCAATGAGGACCTTGCGCATTTCTAAATTTGGGGGTGGGGAAGGTCTGAGTAGATGTGATCAGGATTATGCGGTCTTTAAGAAAATGCGTTCATTTTATCCCTAAAAAAAATCATCATAAAATTTTTCATACAAAACTCCAATGTCAGCGCAAGGGAAAACCCAAAAACATTCCCAACCTGGTAAGAGTTAGTTGTGAAAGGAACCTGCTCGTAGTTGGATGTTCGCATGAGACCCGTGGGAGCAAGCCAAAACGAAGGTGGGTTTCCAAGAACAACGCAATATGAAAAAAAAAAGAAAAGAATAATTAATAAAAGAATAATAAAAGAGTGCAAGAGACAACTCCTCTGAATATCATGAGTTAAAGTTGAGATTGGCACACGACCGTGGTTGGATGTTCGCATGATACCGGTGGGAACAAGCCAAAATGAAGGGTGTAACCATGATCAACGGTCTCTAATAAATGACGCAAAAATTTTGACCACCGCATATAGACACATCAAGTTGTTTTGATAAAGAAGAGGTAAACATTCTTTTTAAAACTAGAAAAGCTTTGAGCAGAAATTTGTTATATAGAAGAATAAATTAGGGCTTTGTTAGGAATTAGCAAGGATAAAAAGAGATTGCATTTTCAAGAGATGTGCCTAAGTGTAACATTCGGAGCAACCAATCGATGCAAAATTGTAGGTTAGGAATTGAGCACTATTGCCTTAGTTGAAGATATGCTTGAGGACAAGCATATATCTAAATTTGGGGGTGTGATAACTTGTAGAAATATAAGTTATTTATGCTATCTTATGTAGATATTGCGGGTAAAAGAGAGGAAATATACATCGATTGTATGGAAATTGGCTAAGAAATACAAGTATTATAAATTATCGCCAATACACCCACTAACACCATCAAGATGGTAGAAAAGGATAGCTCTATTATGTTTTATAGGAAATAAAGTCACCGCTTGCGATGAAGGCTCGAAAAGAAACTAAACAATGTATCTCCATCGCATTGCACCCATCAATCAACAATGAAGAGACAATCAATGCAATGACGGTGCATGCGACAGTCGATCTAGAGCTGAACTTCAACCGCATGCGGTAATAAAACAACACCGCATGCGAACACATGATCGAAAGATGCAAATGAGCAATGCAATCACGGAGGATTTTGACATGTATACAACTAACCATTGTGCATTTTTTACGAACTGATTGCATAACAGAAGGAATATTTATTCCACCATTTTCGGAATCTTCATAACAATAAAGTGGGGACCACACGGCAGAGAGTCAGAGCATTCATCTATAAATACCCTCAAAGAATTCACTAAAAGATATACTTGATACGAGGCTATTTCAATATTTTTTTATTGAGAGAGAGGCTGATCTGAGTGCTGATCGGAGAAAATCTGGGAAGAAAAGAGACAAGGACGAGAGGTGAGTCTCAGGGCAAATCATTCCAAATCCCTGCCGTGAAGCTCTGTGCCTAGATCAACTCTATCGGTTAAGTAAGCCTGAGAAGGAAGCTCATCCTTCCATTCACTCCATACGCCAGCAAGCGATTTCTCCATCTAGATATGTGTCAAGACGTTGGCATTCTTTTGTATTTATTTCTATCTCTATCATCAATTGTATCTCATCTTCTTAGTCTAAATCATGCACAATCATGTATCAGACGATCGATTCTATAATTAAATGTCATGATCATTTTCATCTCCATATTTTTGTATACTTCCATTCCTCCATGAATCGTTTTCTCCACGATGTTTTCTTAATCCCTTGGTAATTTGAATGAATTAAACAAGTAAATTAATCTTTGCTAAAGAAATAAATAAGTTTAGCTAAAGCATGCTAGACGACATCTTCACTTGTGAGAGCAAAAGTGAAGATGCCATTCTGATCTATCGAGAGAAGGTTAGAAGAATGCGTTAACTAAAGCGAGAAGTACTTCTAGAGATGGAAGCAACCTTGCGTTCATTACGTTCATCCCTGTTTCACCACAGAGATGTGGGAAACGTGGCCGATCACCGAGAGGTGTATGCCAAGGGAAAGCGGAACCGCAGTTATTACTTTAACGCAATTAATGAACTTGCGATGTTTGTACTAATTATCTTTTCTCTCTCTGTTTCGTACATAAAGCCTTGCCACCGCATAACACGATTCTTTTTATAATCTTCACAGTTGGTCTCAATCTCGGTATCATGTATCATGTAACCTGTATCTTGTATCATCATAGCTTAGGTTTACTTTTATTGCACTTTATTTTACTGCACCTTTACTTTTATCGCAATTTATTTTAATGCATCTTTACTTTATTGCACAACTTTGCTTTATCGCATTTTTAAATACATGTACAAACCTCACTTTTATTAAATTGAAAAACCTCCAGTCGCATATATCACGAATGTGACACAATTAACCTAAAAAAATCCCTGTGTTCGAACTTAGATCACACCGAGAAACTTGCGGTGAAATTATACTTGGTTCCAACGCAAGGAAACTTGTGACAACGCATAGCATACTACAAGATTCTCATTAATAACACATATCTAGAAGTAGTATCGCATAAAGAAAGTGTGTCTAAATAAGCATAACACAACATCCACATTCCATTCAATCCCAAAACATCAAGTTTATGGTAGTATGAGCTTATATGATCCACCATTCATCACCATCCATATGCCTATTGAGATTCATCGCATCTCAAGCGTTGTACGACATAAGATAAGATTAAGATCATCCATTTTATGTCCCCAACAGCTAACTATGAACTCATGCTTATTCGTGATTATCCTTAGATCTGCATGGGTGAGAGCAGCTCAACAGCGCTGGCTCAATAAGCCTCCCATTTCAGGGGTAAGACTGGGTAAATAGCTTGGGACATAGGGTGCAAGACGGACTTTACTCCTACCCGTCTCTAGTGGTAGTAGATAGGTTGTTCCCTTAAATGCTGACTTCAGAATTAGAACAAGGGGCCTACCCTCTCACTAGGCTGAGAGGGACTCGATTTGTTAGTTGGACCACAAAACAATTGTTCTTTAGAGGTTTAGTGGGACTGAAGGAACAAGAAGTGTTCTCTGGGGTAAAACGATATTTTGACCTAGCCAAGACCACGAACAACCTGTGAAAGATTGACTTACTGGTTATGGTTATATCAAATGGACAGAAATATATCTACAGCGAGGGGAGTGTAACTACGGGACTTTAGTGGAATGACCCGTTAGTTAACAAGTGTTGATTAATTAGGTTAAAGAGTTTTACCGGTTAATCTCGGATTGTTGGAACCCATGATCTATAGGTCCATTAGGTCTCCCTGCTAGCTCATATGAATTAAACTTAGAACAGTATGTTGGATTAATTTGAATTGTTCGAATTAGGAAAAGGGATTAAAATGAACACGTATATGTGATATCGCTATCGATTTTTTTGTATGGCGCTCTATATTCAAATGTGATTTGAGTTTTGAAAATATGAATGGGGATTCATGTTCGGGAGGTCAAAATTAGTCAAGAGGGTCAAAACTGTAAAAAGTCAAACAGTTGACTTTTTCGCTAGGAAAAGTCAAAGTTTCACTTTGACCAAATTAAAAAAGACCATTTTGCCCTTGACTAGAGTTAGTGGAATGATCCAACATTTTTGTTGGATAATCCCACTAACTTAAGTGGACTATGTGTAAACATTATAGAATGACACATAGCCCACTTTGGTTTACTACTTTGCGAGGTGTTAATTTTTGGTGAATTTTTACATGCATTAGATGCATGTAATTGTTTTATAAAAGGAAGTTTTTTTTTAAAATAAAATTTTCTTTTAGCAAGTTGATTTTTCTATATTTTTTGGTTTCCAAATTCTCACCAAAGCTCCATTTTTCTCACATTAACCTTGAACCTCCCTTTTTCTCTTTTCATTCCTTCATTCACTGGGTCCCACAACCCGATTCTGAGTCTAGAGAATAGCAAGAAAACTCTAGTGGTGGTCTGGTAGAGTTCGGGTCGAGATTCAGCAAGAAAAAGCATTTTTCGAGAGCTACAAAGGTTGTACACTATCCCTTTTAGTTTACTGTTTTTTTTTTTTTTTTTTTTTTACATTTGCATGCTAATTGCCTTTTAATTAGAGGCAATTAGAGTGTAATTAGATCCTTATTCCGCTGCGTATGTCTCGTGTTCCATCACTAAATAATACATGGTGATCTCGTATATTAGCATTTGTCAACACAAACACTTTATTATTTGTTTTTTACATGAAAAGTATACTACTTTTGGATTGCCTACAAATAGGCATGCTATTTGAACGGTATTCCAATACTTAAGGTTTTGACACTAACTCATGCGCCGATCTATTTTAGATTTCTGAACTATGTATACATCTTTTATATATAATAAACAGTTTTAATGAGCTCTCCATATCTCACATGGTCTCATTTGGAGTTTCTGAAACACCTTAAAATTGAAGGACATTCAAAATGATTAAGGCAACTAGATGTAGAGAATTGACACTAGATTTCATGTTCTATCAAAATAGCCCTAGAAATCTCTGATTCTCTGTTCTATCTACTTCGATCTAATCGAATTGTTTTGCTTAGTTTACCTAACAAGTTTTATACACCTTGAACCTTTCAAGTATTCTAAACTTACAACTTACGTATGTTCAACTGTACTTTAGAATAACTACTGAAATATTCATACCCTTCCTTCTGCTTTAACATTCACCAGACCATAAAGATCTGAATGTATAAGCTTTTAAGAGTTCTTTGGTTCTTTTGATAATCTTGTGTTCAATATAAGACACACATAGAGATAAAAGATTTGTTTTCTAACTTATTTAGACGACCACTTTTAACCATCTTAATCTCATTAAGACATGATGTGACAATAATTTTAACTACCAAAGATACATACCATAATACATCTTCTGCCTTATTATTTTTCAGTTGTTTTAAATATCTAAATATTCGAAATGTTCTTGAACTTTGGTTGGTTTAACAGAAGTTGCTTTATAGTAGAATAAATAAAAATGTAACTCTTGTTAATGAACATTTCATTTGTTTGTCTTTTTAGTAAAATGTCAACTAGTGATTTTCCATTAGTTTCCTTTTCTAGTTTTACCAGTTTTAATTACATGACGTGGAAAGAATCCATTAAGACGTTTTTCGTGGTAAACGACATTGATGTTGTCATGAATGAGGATTGTCCTTAAGTCCCAACCCCTAATGCACCTCGAAATGTTCGTAACGCATATGAGGTATGGATGAAGGCTAATTCGAGGGTCCGAGTTCACATTTGGGCAAGCATACCTGATGTGTTGGCCAAAAGATTTAAGAACATGGTCATCGCACATGAGATCATGGAATCAATGCGAGAATTGTTTGAACGTACGTTCTCACTATTCAAGAAAAATGGGATTGATGACAATAAAACTAGTAGTGTTAGTTCCCAATATAATCTCCAGTCCACATTGAATGTTAAGGGACTAACAGAGAAAGCAATCATTGCCAACTCTAATGAAGTTCATCGGCGAGGATTGTCCTCTGAGATGAAACTTGGAGTTTATGATATGGGTTCTGGAAATTATCCCATTACTCTACAAAAAAGGAAGAACTCCAAAGACAATAAATATGATTTATTTGTTTTCAAGACGTGCTTAGTAGAGGATGATGATTCTGCTTGGATAGCTCATTCAAGGGCTACTAACCACAGTGTTCTTCCCATCAAAGATTTAGTTCTTGGAAACAGTTGGAAGCTGGAGAGATGACTCTTAGAGTCGGTTGTGATGAGGACGTTTCAGTTGTTGTTTTAGGCAGACTTAAGTTATTTTTGGATAAGAAATGTAAATGTTATTAGATAACATATATGTAGTTCCTCATATCAAGAGGAACCTAATTTCTTTTTCGTGTCTGATTGAACAAAATTATCCATTTTTGTCTCTAAGAATAAAATAACTTGTATGTACGAAGGCCATTAGTCATAAAAGTTTTTGTTTAATACTGAAATGTTCAAAACAGCAAAAACTGTAAAAAGACCAAGAATTTCTCCTAAAGAAAATGCCCATCTTTGGCATTTAAGGTTAGGTCACATCAATCTCAATATGATTGAGAAGTTTGTGAAAAGTGGACTTCTAAATGGTTTAGAAGAAAACTTTTTACCAGTATGTGAGTCATGCCTTAAAGAAAAAATGACCAAACGACCTTTTACAGGAAAAGGTTATAGAGCCAAAGAAACCTTGGAGCTTATACATTCTGACCTTTGTGGTCCAATGAATCTAAGAGCATGAGGTGTGTATGAATATTTCATGTATTTCATAGATGATTATTCTAGATTTTGATATATATACCTAATGCAATATGTCTTAAGCTCTTGAAAAGTTCAAGGACTACAAGACTAAAGTTGAAAAGTTGTTAGGTAAGAAGATAAAAACACTACGATTTGATTATGGTGGAGAGTATATGGACTTAAGACTCCAAAACTATATGATAGAACATGGAATCATGTCCTAACTCTCAGTCTCGAGTACACCTCAACAGAATGGTGTATCAAAAAGGTGAAACAGAACCCCGTTGGACATGGTTAGTTCTATGATGAGTTGTGC